>NC_060014.1:1813269-2114230 GCF_912999745.1 Papilio machaon
CGTGCATTCACCTGTAGGTCAAGGGGACTACCTGGTATATATTTATATCTTCAAATGAAGCGATTCATATAATAACGATCGAACTTCACTTGACAAGTTCATTTGATCTTATATTATTTGTTTAGGACATTTAATTGGAACCATCTCACATTTATTGCTTTTCTTTTTATATAAAACTAGCTTTTACCCGCGACTCCGTCCGCGCGGAATAAAAAAATAGAAAACGGGGTAAAAATTATCCTATGTCCGTTTCCTAGTTCTAAGCTACCTGCCCACCAATTTTCAGTCAAATCGATTCAGCCGTTCTTGAGTTATAAATAGTGTAACTAACACGACTTTCTTTTGTATACATAGATGTCAGTTTCGCAATTACTTATATTAATTACATTAGTATAATCTTTCCATTTAATTCAATACAATTATTGACTTCATATATTTTATCTATAGTATAAGCAAACGTTACCATTCGCATCAAGGGAGGGATATGAGCAAGTAGAATTTTTCAGGATAACGGGTATGATTTTTCTAGCGCTTCAAATTTTACTTTTTACTAATGGAATATTGATAATAAAATATACTATATTGTGAATTATTTTACTTTCTACATTAATATTATAAATCTATAATATATCATTAATATTATCTGAAATCATTCGATCTTTAGGAATGTTTTTAATCGTATCTTCTAAAAGTTGTGATTGAACTATACTGTGATAAATTCCATGTTCAGCGAAAGTTATAGCTGTTGTTAACAGTTCCGCGATTTCTTGTAACGTCCGCGCTTGATATAACAAAGACGAAACAATTTTTTGTTCATTTTTATTTGAAACTAGCAAACCCGGTGAACTCCGTTTCGCCACCAGATGGCTTCGTTTTATGTAACATTTCGTTTGGTGATTAAAAGAAGAAAATTTTTTTTTTGTTTTATATTTGAAAAGGAAAATTTTTGTTTCCGCCGCATTTCCAGATGATGCTAACGCCAAAGATATGTCACATCTTATTTATTTATTCAAGTACAACGACAACATATATATATAACACACTTACAACTTATCAATTAAACAGTAATAGACCTTATACATATGCAAATATTGGTGTACATAACGTTTACGATAGTATTTGTTCAATTAGTAGTTTAACTTTTTGGAAATTATTATAAAATTGCACTGTTATATATCTATGTAATTATTCTATTGATTAAGCAAACAGTAATTAGTTGTAATAATTTTTTTGAAAGAGTTAAAGTTCATGCCAAAAAGATCTATATTATTTGTAGTATTCTGTTCAACTAGTCATCTTGATCGAATATCAAATGAAATGATAAATGTTTTCCCTATTCCTCCAGGTGCGTCCAGGAAGAATAGACCACCAGTATTATTGTCCACCGCTTGCATTAATGTTTCGTATACTTGTGTTTGCTTATTCAGCAACGGCACATTATTTCGAACGAATTCCTGCAATGTATCAACATTATTGTAGAGGATGGCGGCGATGAGGAGAGAAATAAAACACGAAGTTTTTCAATATGGTGCGCACAGTTCGCTGTCCGAAGGCTGGATTGAGACTGTACTGTGTGCCGACTACCTTGCAATTCCTTTATTTTTATAAATTCAAATATACAAACATTTTCTCTAACTACCTTGGTAATATTCAATATTTCACAGATAATAAAACGGTACGTTATGGTACTAATACAGAGTACAAATTCATATCAAATACACAAAGAAACATATTAAAAGGGTACAAAATCAATACAGTTAAAGACAAATAGAATTAATGTAGAATATTACGAAAAGCTATGATTCCATCGTCAACAATTATATTTGAGCTCTCGATTTAATTCTTGGTTGAATGCATCGTGCATCGATCGATTTGACGCAATCATTCCTACTTCAATCAGTAGCTTGTTTGCAATAGTCAAGCATTGATCCTCAATCAGTATCAATCCTTCATTGTAGATTTCATCGGTTATTTTGATGTCAGGATTATTCGTTTGAATGCGTAAGCGATGCAAGATATCTTCACATATGTCGTCTTTGTATTTGTTCCATAACTGTATTGGTTGTGAAGGAAAACATGTGGTGATGATAATTGGGAACAGCGTTCGTATTTGATACGCATTTGATGAAACAACTGAATCCGCAAGTGTTAAATCCCAATGAGAATCGTTCTCCAGCAAACCCAATAGTTGACATGCTTCTCGATATGTTTGGCATTATTGGCCATTTACAGTTTTCGAATGCGCAAATGATTTTGGTCCAACATTTACCAACAGCAGTCGCAAATGAAAACATTCATCATTTCTTGGATGAACAGTATACATGCGACCTAGTGCCCAGTTGAAAACACCTGTGGCCAATCTGGAACTGGGGTTCCTTGTTTTCGACGTTGGAATTTCTTTGTTGATTGATTCCAAGTGTAATACTTGGGCACTTCAACGTACATCAGCGTGGCTGCGAATAGATCTGCTTCACACATTGCAAAGATATAACAAAATTGAAATAACATTTACGAATTGTTTACTAATTTAATTTTGTATATGTAGGAAGAGGATCGGCCATATTTAAAAAGAATTAAGCTACTTTAAACTTTATAATAGTGTTTAGCAAAAATCTACTAATGACAGTTAATTAATCATTAAACTAAACTATGATCCAAAGTAACAATTCAATAAATTAGCCTTAAATAATAACCTGGTATAATTAGTCTAGTGACCAAATTATAGCACCGGAATAATAATTAATTCGTTTCCACAAATTAATTATCCAAAGCGTCTAGGTTAAGCAAGCGAAGTACAACTAGTGCAACGAGCCACGCCAGAGCCAAGACTGCCTTTCAAATAATGTTGCACGTCTTTTATAGCGACAGAGCTAGTAGTGGGGAGAGTGGGGGCATCGAATGACGCAATCGGTGCACGTGTTGTTTACAGTTTCGCTCGGGTGGCGCGCGGCCGCCGACATATATTAATTATATTTGCTAATTGTTTATAAAATTCTTTTAAAGTATCATCTGTTATAGATATTTGCTTATTATACGTATTTTTTTAAGTTTGTATACTATTTTGAATAATATCTAAATCATTGTCATCTAAATTTCCAGTAATATATTCAATATCTGGTCTGGTCTGGTGGATCTGGTCAAGGTTGCGCGAGTATCCTGGATGCAGATTGCACAGGTCCGATCATCGTGGCGATCTTTGGGGGAGGCCTATGCCCAGCAGTGGGCGTAACGAGGCTGACTGGATGGATATTTAATTATAACCTAGTCCATTAATTAATCCTCTTTTAACTCCGTTCTTACTTTGTATATTCAAGTGTTTACATATTTCTGTGACGTGCTGTAAAATAATATTAATACGTTGATAACTGTGTAAAAAATAATTATTTTTTGTCGCTAGTCTTTGCATGTATAATTAATGATTGTACATTTTTTAATTTTTCCTTTAAAGGTTCTTTATTTAAGTTGTGTATAATACTCCATTTTCATTCAATTATTCTTGTTGATTTTTGTTCTATTATTATAACATTTTCATTTGATCCTAACTGTCGGTATCGATATCCATAACTGAAGATGAAGAGCAATCTGCAACAAGAAGTTCTTCTATGTGATATATTTTACCATTACTTAATTTATACTTATTACGAGGTTCTATATTAATTATTTTATACGGTCCTAAGAGTCGACTTTTCGTTTTATGTCTATTACGTCTATTGATGATTTACCCAGATTATAATCTTCGATACATGCAGGTTTCCTTATGCTTTCACCTCTTCTGTTCCTTTTGGCGATCGTTTTTAGACCAGATTGCTTTGTGGAAATTATAAGCACATCCCGCTTGTCACGCCATTTCGAAGCTACGATTCCTTCACTTGATTGCTGAGCTGCTATTTCTCCTTTTTTTATTTTTTTGTTGGTAACTTCCTTTGGCAAGTATTTTGTATTATTTCTCAATGTCCCTACTAAATGTGTCTTTTTTCGCAGTGCAAGTGGAACACTCGTGTAATAATTGTCTGTGTACATAGTCCTGCCCTCGTTGAAAAGACCCTCTGCTAAAGATAGTACTACTTTTTCTGAGACTTCTGTGTTAGGTTCCTTCGATTTACCACAATAAACAATCAAGTTCCATGTATATCCCTTCTCAGTACACAGTCTGAACACTTTTATTCCATATTTGGCTCTTTTATTTGGAAAATATTGGCGAAAAATAGGTCTGCCGCACCAAGCGACGAATGACTCATCGACACTTTTTCTCCTGGTGCGTACACATTTTTACAGTTTTTTATGAACATATTGAGTACGTGTTTTATTTTATACAGTCTGTCATCAGTATCGGCAGTTTGGTTGTTGGCGAAATGAACAAATTTTAGAATCAGCTAGAATCTATTCCCAGGCATAACAGTACGAGCTAGGGGTATACATTCTGTGTACTAAATCGGGAATTTATCAATAAAACAAAAAATACAAATTATTCATCAAATTTTTTTTTATCGCCTTCGAAGTAGGCCCCATCGCTTGCAATACAACATCTCCAACGCTTCACCCAGTCTTCCATACATTTTTCATAGGCTATTTGCGGTATGGCCTTTAGCTCATTCAGCGAATTTTTTTTATAGCTTCTATCGACTCAAAACGTTTTCCTCGAAGTGATAATTTAAACTTGGGAAATAAAAAAAAGTCAGACGGAGCCATATCAGGTGAATACGATGCTTGGTCGAGAACTTTTGTTGAATTTTTCCCTAAAAACTCTTTCACACTATAATGGCTGTGTGTGATGGTGCATTATCATGGTGCAGCATCCATGAGTTGTGTTGCCACAAATCTGGACGTTTTCGGCGGATACTCTCACGCAAACGCTTCATGACGCCTAAATAATATTCTTTATTCACTGTTTCTCCCTTTGGAAGGAATTCGGAGTGAACCACACCACGGTAGACAAAAAAAAACTGTCAGCATCACCTTGATTTTGGAGCGACTTTGCCGCGGTTTTTTGGGTTTCGGCTCGTTTTCGAGACGCCATTCTGAAGACTGTTGGCTTGTTTGCATGTCGTACTCATAAACCCATGTCTCGTCGCCAGTTATTATACGTTTCATAAAGGACGTATTTCTTAAGTTAATGACGTCTGAACGTAACAGTAGGAAAAATCGGAATTTATGAAAAGGGCCTAGGTCTCGTATTTTGGAAATTACAAAAATTGGTAGAAATTAAAAAATATATATATTAAATCAATATTTTGTATTGCCCCCTCTAGCCTTTATTACAGCCTGCAGTCTGTTTTTCATTGAAATGATCAATTTTTTTACAATCTCTTGAGGAATGCCGTTCCACTCCTCTAACAATGCTGACTTTAGATTATCTACGCTTGAAGGGACTGGATTCCCGGCTCGAACCCTTCGTTTAAGTTCGTCCCATAAGTGCTCGATGGGATTTATATCCGGGCTGAGCGCAGGCCAGTCCATCGTGCGCAATTCGACCTCTTCAAGAAATTACCGAGTGACTCGTGCCGTGTGACAGCGGGCATTATTGTGCATTAACACGAAGTCTTCGCCGACAAACCCTGCGTAGGGCACAACATGACTCAGTAGGATGTCGGTGATGTACCGATCAGCTGTTAGCCCGCCTCCTCGGCCGCCCCCAGGCACGAAAACAAGCTCAGTTTTTCCCTCTAAGGAAATACCAGCCCACATGATGCAGGAACCGCCGCCATACGCCACTATTTCAGCAAAACAGCATTGGGAATAACGTTCCCCCGGACGCCTGTAGACTCGGCTTCTCCTGACACTGCCATGCAAACACATTCTGTACTCATCAGTAAACAGTACCGACCGCCAAAGCGTAATGCTCCAATTGAGATGTTCTTGAGCAAATTGAAGGCGCGCTTGACGGTGGCCTGCAGTGAATTTGGGGCCCGTCGCAGGCCTTTTTGGCCTCAAATTGGCTTCCTTCAAGCGTCTTCTCACCGTCCATTCGCTTACAGCCACCCCTCGTTTATGTCTCAATTCCTGTTGCACATCAACACCCGTGAGGTGTCGATTGCGCAGCGAGGTTGAGACAATGAAACGGTCGTCTCTCTCTGAAGTGCACCGGTGGCGGCTCGTTCTTGGTCTCCGATTAAAGGCACCAGTCTCTTGGAACCGTTTGTATACTCGTGACACTGCAGACTGGCTCAATTGGAGCTGGGCAGCGACTGCTCGCTGACTTAACCCTTGTTGCAACAAGGCAACAACTTGAGCTGCTTTTTCTGGCGTGGTATCCATGGTTTCACTAAAACTTTTAATGCAATTCACTGAGATTTGTACCGGTCAACTTGTGATAAGCGACTGATAGGGTAAACTGGATGTGGGCGGGTTTTATAGCGGGGAAAGGTAGCGCAACTCGTGGATACCTTATGGAGCAAATTTTCCCTGACGCCTAATTAAAATGCGTCATTATGTATTGATGTTAAATGAGAGTATCAATCTTCAGCTCACGAATGACATATCATTTTTATAATTGACATTTGTCGTTTTAGCAAAATCAATGCATATGTGCGCCGTCAAGAGGTGAGTCGATTTGGTTGCTCGTGAGTGTATATCATAGACAACCCAAGTATGAAGTTGGTGTACGGATAGCAATTGTTACTCAGAAATTAACTTCATTCAGCTACCTAAGTCTACCAGATAATTATTAATTCTGAGTACACGAGCCCATAATTCGAGTATACATCCTTCATAACAAACTGCAAACCGCCTACTTAATTTATTGTAGCAAGGTATTTGAATGGCATCATATAGCTTATGATGAACAATTTTTAGTACATGAAGACCACTTAACCTATTTTTCACTATAATTACTTGCACTCGATCTTCAATATTTAACACCATATTTTTAAAAGGAATTCTTAAGAGTAATGTGCTGAAAGTTCTTTTCTTGTTTACTGAACGAATGAAACAAAATATCTCAATTTATAACAATTTATTTCATAAAATTACATTTTGTTCTTGACACCACTTATACAAACGTAATGCATTTTTAATGCACATATATTTTTATGATAAATACAAGTTTGTAAAATTTGTACAATTTATATCTCCTAAATTATAAACATCATTATTGTCTAGTATTTCTTTGAACCATTTTACCTTTTCAACACCCTAAATATAAACATGCTTATTCCTAAAAAAATCTATATCTATTTGTTCGCGGCGGTTTTTTTTTCTTTTTTGGTTCCAAGGTCTTTGCGATTATCCGGAATCAACAGCATGGGCATTCTGCTCTTCCTGAAGAGTGTTTGAAACTTGATGCGTTGACATCTTGCGTATTTTCTGAGGGTTATGATACGGTTTCGTTTAGTGATTCATCAACTTCGTTCTCGTTTGACGGACTTAAGAAACCCCGGCTCCTCTCCGGGACCTGCGCCGCCAGCTCCGCCTCCGCCTGCAGCTCTAGCTCCCGTTGGGCGTTGAGCTCCGCCTTTGCTCTGGCCAGGCCGGCGTACTCCCCCGTTGTTATGGGGCGTCCGCGACCTCTCTTTCCCGGCGCCGTTGATCTGGCGCCTGCCGCTCCCTCTTCCGGCGTTAGCGACCGCTTCCGCCAAAATCGGCTGGGTGGGGAGCGCGATCTTGAGCGCATGCCCTCACCCCCGATTGCCTCTAATGAGGCGCAGCTGCCTCCTCTCCAACACCATGGGCGAGTTGCACCGGGAGAGCGACACCCGCAACTTCCGGACGGCCACACCCGCGGCCTCACTCCCGCCTTCAACAGCTTCCACATCACTGTGCTTCTCTTCGGTCCGTTGTACAGTGCCATAGTCGTCGTTTTGGTTTTTATTTAGGTTTTCCATATGTAGATCCCACGAGTATAGGGGAAAGGAAACTCCAGCCAGGCAGAGCCCCCTGTACCCAGACTGGGCGTATATACTGCGGAGGTCCGCCGGTATCCGCAGGTTTTAAGGACTTCGCTGTGGGGTTTTTAGTGACTGATCCTTGTCTTGGGCCGGCCAATGAAGGCAAGCCCCTTGTCCCAGCGACGCCGCTAGACATGATCAACTGGCGCAGTCTGACCGGGGCAGGTTGCCCGACGTTGTCCTAAAGGACATCTCGCTGAGTGCGGGCTAATACACCCAAGGTAACCGCCGCGCCGCGGAATACTCCCGCCGAAACCACGTCCGAAGACCGCTGTCCAACAGGACTATCCCTAGGGAGAGCACCGCTCCCAAGCCGGCGTCGACGCCGGTCTGCACCAGTTCACAAGTCGACTCTGAAAACAGAGCCAGACCTTGCACTGGGCAGACCCGGCAACTCGCGGGGCGCTCTTAAAAAAGCGTCACGCCGCGGACCTTTAAGGTCCGCCATCCCGCGACCCCTGCATGTGTAAGCTGGCCGGATATTGGTCAGCGACAGATGACTTCCCTCCCCCCGTAGAGGAAAAGGACCCCATCTGCCGCCGTCCAGGGTGCACCGGACCAACCGCTTCCATTCCCCCAGGACTTGTCCCAGAGCAATCCAAGCGGCGGCCCAACATGGAGGTTTCCGACCCTAGCACCCCACCCACCACAATGGCTGCACTTCTCTGATTCCTCTTTGCAGAACCTTTTACCATGGCCGTACCCCAAGCACTTGGAGCACTGCACCAATGGTGATTGGTCAGCTACTTTTATCTTCTGCAGGTCAATGTGTACTGCGCCCGCTTCGATCATCAAGTTCCACAGTTTGGGTGAGACTCTAAGTATGATGTGGTTTGTGAGTGGATTCCTGGCTCTTTTTTTGAAGGCTATTTCAATCCTGTCCTGTTCCTTTTCTAATTCCTTAAAGATGTTCTTGTTTTGTGTTCTGAGTCCCTCTATTATGTCATCGTCTGTGTTCTTTGTTAATACTCCTTTGAGTATTACCAATGGATCCTTGTTTTTCATTTCTTCCACTATCAGTTCTTTTTCATTTCCAAGTTTTTCTTTTAATTTTCTGCGTTCTTCTATTGTGTTACATCCTATTATAATTTTGCGGTCTTTAGCTTTCCTTATTTTTTCTATTTTTATATCTCCTTCCTTGGCTTTGACGGTTTCTCTGATTTTATTTAGAATTTCCTCTCCTGTTTCTTGTGTATTTTTGGATGTAATCTTTATGGAGTGCAGTGCTGGTTCTCTTGTTTTTCTTGCTGTGTTTGGTGCTACTACGAGGGGCGATCAAAAAGTAATGATAATGAGTATAATATAACAACGATTTTAGTTTAAACTTAATTTTTTTTTCTGCGTAGTCTCCTAACAAGTCGATTAATTTAGTCCAACGTTTCTCTAAACCTAAAATACCCTTTTAAAAAAAATCTTTACCTTGGCTATCCCAAAATGCCTCTACAGTAGCCATCACCTCGCTATCATGCTCAAATTTCTTGCCCCTGAGGTGTTCCATGAGCTGAGGAAACAAATAAAAGTCGCTGGGGGCTAAATCTGGAGAATAGGGCGGGTCTTCGACCAATACGAAGCCTGCTTCTAGAGTGGCAGCCATCGCAACTTCGAGTTTGTGTGCAGGAGCGTTGTCCTGATGAAACAGGACTTTCGCTCGGATTTGCCCCGTATTTTTCCTTTATGGCTTCTCGCAGTGGTCTTATTTGATCAGCGTAGTGGGAGCCCGTTATAGTAGCTCCCTTTTCCAGGTAATTAACCATTATGATTCCCCCAGCATCCCAGAAAACGGACGCCATAACCTGCCGCCGAGCTCGAGACTTTGAACTTCGTTGACGTCGGTGAGGATGGCCTTTTCCAAGTCATCGATTGATGTTTGGTCTCAGGATCAAAATGATGGATTCATGTTTCGTCCATGTTCACAAATCGAGAAAAAAAAATTCTTGGTCAGCCTGGAACTTTGCAAGATTGGCTCTTGAAATGTCAACTCGCTTTTTCTTTTGTTCGTCCATTAACATTCTCGGTACCCAACGCGCGGAGGCCTTCTTCATATTCATTTTGCGGGTCAAAATGCTTTAGATGCTGCCATATGAGATCCCTGTGACCTCACCAAAATGTCTGATGGTTACTCTTCGGTCTGCTAATACGATATCTTCGATTTTTTTCACGTTTTCCTCAGGAGTGACGGGATTGGGCGTCCCTCGCGATGTTCATTTTCTGTGGATGTTCTATCCAGCTTAAACTCTTTTCACCTCCGTGCCACCGTAGAATATGGAGGAGCAGAGTCCCCCAGTGTCTCCACCAAATCAGCGTGTATCTCTTTGGTAGACATTTTTTTCAAACAGAGGTACTTGATGACGCATCTTACTTCGTGTTTCTCCATTTTCGTGTTGTCTCTCCGACTGCTGGTATTCAAATCAATGTAGCTCCTCCAAATGACGTCCTATTTATAAAATTTTTTTGCTGGGAAGTAGTGAAGGACCGAAGAAGCGAAAAACATTTTTTTTCGATTTTTATCTTTATTAGATATACCCGTTTATCATTACTTTTTGATCACCCCTCGTACGGCTGCGTATGTCCTGTTGTTGTTGTGTTCGGTGTTGTGGTATTTTATTAGATTTTCGTTTAGTTTTTCTATCTTTTTATTATTTTCGTTTATTAATTTTGTGTGTTCTTCTATTGTTTGCATAAGTTTGTCCTCACTTTCCTTATATTAATTTTGTATATTTTGATGTTGCTGTGTGTTGGTTTCCTTCCTATTTTTATTGTTTTTTCCGGTTTCTATTTCTAGTTCTTTTAGTATTTCATATGTCTTGTTTATTGTTTTTATTACCTCATCTATTGTTTCCTCTTTTGGATTTGTTGATATCTTTAATTGGGTTTTTGCATTTACTAGCAGTGCCTTTGCCTCTTTGATTTTGGAAATTTTTGTTGTTTCTATTTGTTTATGCGGTGAGGTATCGGGGGCCAGTGCCAGAGTTTCTGCTGGTGTATGTGTTGTGGTGTCGGAAGCAAGTACATCCAGAAGTCTTGATACTGTCAAGTTCAGCAGGGCTTGAAGTTTAATGGATGCTCCTTCATCAGTAATTGTCTTGTCTTCTTTGTCTGGATAACGCTGTAATTTGGCTTGCTTAAGCTTGTAACATGACGGATATAGCTCAGAGCCAGTTTCGCTCACTGCCTCTCTAAGATGTAGTATTGCCACTTCAATAGTTTTAGGGAAACAATGCCAACGCTCTATCGGATGAATACATGTTAGTTTTTTTTACTATCATTCAGACATTTTTTGACTTTATCTAGGTCCTTTGCAACCTCTTCATATCCAGCACTTTTCAATTGATTTATTGTAACACTGGTCACTTCGTCTGGAGATAAACTTAAGATATCAACTCGTTTTTGTTTGGAACCTAAATTTTCAAAAGGTTTCCTTGGAGTAAAAGTTGATGTTGAACCTTCTGATATAGACTGTAGATTTTCGATTTTCTCTGAATCACAAATTTGTGGCTCTTCACATTCCTTGTTTATAACTATAGGAATGATTCCTTCTGGCCAGTTTATCGAAGTTTCTAATCAAACCCCATTTCTTCTTAAAAATTGTGGGAATGCGCGGCTACATTTTTGCCATCTACTCACGTTAGTAGGGGAGCAGGGGGCACGTTGTTACAATTTTTAGATAGTTGTTAATATGACAAAAGCTATCAAATAAATTATACATTTGATAACTTGTAATGTTAGTATGTCTATTTAGCTATGAAAATATAACTGAAAAATTATTGAAATTAATGTAATTTTTTCACAATGGAGAATTTAACTAAACAAGTAGATTGTAACATCTTACCCCGGAATTGGGGCTAGTTGTTACATCATCGGGGCACGATGTTACGGTAGATAAATGAACAAAATCATCAGTGATATATATTTTTTTATTAGTATTTCAAAACGATATAAACAATAGAGATCACTTTATACAGTCTTCTAACATTTATGAGTAATTATAATATCTATTATGGTAATTTTTTAAGTTTTTTTTGGTAGAAAATCACTTTGGCAGGAACATTTTCAAATCTTATATAAAAACACAGACTTAGTCTGCAAATAACAACTTGTAGTAATTAAATTATTCACTTCCACTTCTTAATAAGTTATTTTAATAAACTTTTGGCAAACTAAAATACTTTGGATTCTAACATTTTTAAGGCACTTATATTATAGAAAGATATATAGTAATTTTTATAGAAGTAGGTAACAATATCACACACAAATATTAAATCAGTCTTCATCAGAATACATTCTACCCAATCTTCTTTTATCGAGGTGCTATAACTTTCGCTACACACTAAACAAAACCATTCATCAGTATCAGAATCTGAATCGGAAACCAAAATTTTTTTCTTCACCTTTTCTTTTCCTTCTTCGCTCATTTTCGAGGACTTTCCTTTACCTTTGCCTTTTCCTTTAGTTTTGTCACACGTTTTTTTGGTCTTTGCCAGTTTTTCTTCATACTCTCTTTTTAATGTGTCTTTTTCAGGTGTGTCGGTTAGCACAGCGGATTTGCGTTTACGACGACTGTTGATAGATTGTTTTCGAGCTACTGCTTTAGGAAAGGGTCTTATTTTTGAAGGTGAAAAATTTTCAAATTTACTTTGTATACCAGATGGACATCCTAATCTAGGGCTGAGGGGTGAGCGTCCAACATAACTACGTTCAAAAACATTTAGTAAATAAAAGGACACAAAGTTTAAGAGCTATTTTGTTTACAAATATAGATAGTCAAATAAAATACTGATTAAATACAAAGATCTAACCTATCCTTATAATCAAACCGGCCGGGAGTAGTTCCAATAAAAGTCAATCCTTCTCTGTTTATAACATGTAATTATAATACTTAAACTATTTTAACAACAACTTTACAAATTAACCGCTTTCACTTCTGTCTAATCTAACACCGCGCATATCAACATGGCGGCCATCCAGTCGTGTTAATACACTGTTTAATTTTCCGATATCTAAGTACTGTCCGATTAAATAAATTAACAATACGAATTCGTATATTTTAAAATTACGAAAACAATATTTAAATACCGGTTGGATTGTAATTACAATATTTTACCTTCCCATTTCAAAATAATCATCAGTGTTATTGATTTATACCACAGATTAAGTAATAATTCAATAATATAGTATATCAATATATTTCAATGGCTTACAAAGTGTTATGGGGCTGTTTATGAAATCTTTTTGGATACATTGCTCAAATTTCTTAATGTATAGCCAAGATTCCGCATCAATTCTGGTTTTGATAGTTGTAATTGCATGCCGCCATCGATGGACGGGCTGTATTTTTTTTATTTCGTCTGCTTCATAGGTCTTCATCTCGACGAAATATTTCCCATCTTTACTCTCACTAATTTGTCGCGAATATCCTTTTTTCGCCCTTTTAGCGTGATAGCTAAATAATGGTGGTATATTTTAGCCGTCTTTTTGGAGCTGGATGCTTCATTGCAGTTATCTTCCGCAGAGCTGTCATCCCCGAAAAACCTTTGCACCGTAACTCGTGGTGGTGATAAGACAGGACTATTTTGAAGGCTGTTCCAAATGCTAGTGAGTTGGGCATAACATTACTGCAACCATGAGATCTAATAGCTCCAAAAAAGTTTTCAAGTGGATCTTGGTTAATATTTCTCAATAATAAAGATTTTATACTTTGTAACCTTAAATTACTTATAATTAGTTTAAATCCTTCAATTGTTTTAACCCAGCTAGTGAGAGATGGCACAATTATTTCTTTTCCATCTTTATTTAAAAATCTCATTGATTTAAGAATAGGCAGTACATATTTCCACAACTTCAGATGTGGGGAGTTTTGTGTCACTGCAGATCTATAAATATTCCCTTCTTCTTTGTGGAAGTTCGCATTTACTGAGTCAAATAATTGGTCAAACAGCATTAATAGACGTGCAATGTCTGCGCTCTCCTTTGGCAAGGTCCAAGATTCTGTAAAAAATATTGTTTATTTGTAAAAATGTGTGAAAAATTTATAGATAAACATTAATTATGTTTGCCACAGCCGAAGGTTCCAAAAAAAACCGAGATTGATTCTTATAATTTAATTTAATGAATAAAAATTACAAATTAAACTTATAACTAACTATGCTATGTTCCCTCCGAAGTCAGGATAGGAATTGCTTTATCTATTACAATTAATAATTATGAAATATCGGTGCCAATGCTGCCTCAGCGCCTCGTGTCCACTTAAGTGGGTCGCGGCGAAGTCAACGCACTGCTGCGTCGGCGATCTTCCTTATAGGCATATATGTAACACATTTATATGAAACTATAACCCATAATAGAACCATTATTGTGTTGATTTTATCTAACATTATTGTAGTATTAACTAACGTGGTGGACTATGCCCTGGTACCCTCTGTAAAGAGGAGGCCTATGTCCAGCAGTGGGACATGTATAGGCAGGAAAGATCCACGTAAAGTAGAAGTGTTAGAACACTTCAGCGTCTCGTCTGGTGAGTGAGGTAGCCAGGGCCCACTTTATTAAATGCATGATTTTATTTTTAGACCGAGAAAAAATATATTTTGGAGCCATGAATATGCTGATTTAGGGAAAAATAATAAAAAAAATATTTTTTTTTTATTTTCATAGCTATTTTTATTAAAAACCATTTGTTGCAGAACTACAACACTATGCACTCACTAGACAATAACTACATATGAAAAATTTTAAAACAATTTTTGGTTGTGGTAAGACAAAGAGCTACTCCACACTTCTCACACCTGTTTTGCGTGTATCCCTTGCATCCAGGCATTTTGCATTCTTACTCTTTAAAAATTCATCGAAATGCAATATTTGTAAGCCTAATGCCATTAACGGGTGTAGACGTTTGCAACGGTTAAAATGTTTACCCTCAAGTATTCCATTTACAGACCCCGAAGCAATAATTTTACTCTCAATCATCATGTGAGATAATCCGCATTCATTGATGAAAGTACCAACAGCTTTAAAAAAAGCCATCATCAAATGAAACGAGCCAAGATGAATGAAAAGATTACTAAACTTTAAACCTTCTGTTGCTTGAATTTTATAAGCTATTTTAGCAATAGCTAAGTCATAGGTAACTTGTACATAAGTTTGACCACATTCTTTACCAACATTTTGTGCTTGTTCCAATGTGTAGGCTACTACTGATACATTTGTAGGTGATAAATTAATAGGAGTGAGATAAGATACTTTCTGTGTTGGACTATTGTCTTCTATAATTCTGCTATTGAATCCTGTCCACGATGGTGTGTTCGGCACGTGAAAAACATATGAAAGCAAATGCAACAGATCAATTGTTTGTATAGAGGAGAAATTTTCGGGTAAAGGTGATGTTTGATCGATTTGAACTGGCGTTAAGCGACCCAACATCTTTAATCGCTTGCTATAAGGAATAATATCCGGAGTAATTTCTGTCAAAGTTCTTCTTCTTTTTTGAGGCGGTCTTGTTGGTGAAACATTTTCGGAGTTTGCATTACCATCATCTTGGTTCAATCCACTGCAGGAATTACTATCAATGTTTTGGTAAATAATCCCCACAGTGTCATGTAATGTTTCTTTTCCATTCAACGTGTCAACGTATCTATCGAAATTATCGAACGCTACACCGGTGCATAGCGAAGGATTTAAAATAATATCTGGAGGACAAACTTGGGATTGACGTACCGATGAGATAGTTGCTTCTGTTTCTAATTCTTCTAGAGTGGTATAGTTACAGCAATGTCCAAATCTATTTAAAATATTTATTATTTTTTTGCTGCTTGTTAGACTTTTCATAGTCATACCAAGAGTGATATGTTTAGATGGTTTAACAGTACCATTACTTACACAAAAATGGCATCAGCAGCCAGAGAGGAACTCAATCTACTACAATTTATACTATCTCTGCGTCTTATATCTTTACTCCCCATCAATACTTTGAAGAATCGGTTTAATTTATCAGGAATGACACATTCACCAGTAATTAAGTCGTTTGTTTTAATTTTCGATGGTAATTTTGATTTTTCAATTTTTAAAATAGCATTTCGCAAGTTAATGCAACTTTATCAATTAAGTTGTCTTCTTCAAGTTTTGTAAAATCATTTTCTAGTAAGCTGCAATCTTTATGAATGATAATTTTTTTCTTTTGCTTCGATATAAATTTAATACTTTTCTTAAAATGTTTTTGTATTTTTTCTTCTAGATAATGATTAGTTATTAAACTAATATCTGACTGAGGCTCTAGTTTCTGCTCATATTCCAAATAATGATTGTACGTATCGCAGAGAGATGATAACAATACACAATTTTTTTTTTTTGCAAAACTTCTTCTATTGTTAATACAATATGATTAAAAATATATTTATGAATATTACGATTTTTATGCCAAGAAGTATGTGGAATGTCTGAAATTATTTTATTATAATCATTTAAATAATTTAATTCACATAAATGATGATAAAAAATTGTTTCATTTTCAGATTTAAGACGATGAATTTTCTGTAATAATTCTTCATTATTAAGTTTTTCCATCCACTCAATGATTTTATCATAAAGCTTTGCATCGTTTGAGGAATAAAGATTTTGTTGTTTACCCTTATTCTGTTTACGATCTTTATCACAAAAAAAGCAAACATTTTTGAGTTGTCGTTCTTTTCCAATATCTTCAATATTAGTGTCAGGAATTTCATTAAAAACGTGAGTTTCATTGATACTTAAATCACAAGTCGAGCTGGAAGCAACATCTTCTAATGTTGTCTGACTATCTAAATTTGAAGCAGCATTTTCTGATATCTCACAGTTAAAATCTAAATCAGGATGTCTTGATATGCTCTGGTTATTTGAACTAGGAGCAACATCTTCTGGTGTTATTTTACTGTTCAAATTCAGTTCAAAATCTCCTGATTTTGTCTGAATATTTAAACTTGAAGAAGCAACCTCACTGCAGGAGCTTTGAGTTACGTTTCTTGGAACAGTTTCACTAATATCTATCTACTGGAGTACTCGGTGACAAAGTGAGTGAAGTGGAGTTACTGGCATAATCTGTTTCTGATGATGAATCACGGTATTTTGCCATTAAAGCAGTAAAACTACTATAACATTGTCTATGATATCCATCTGTCTTATTTATTTGCGTCGGCAGCTCAATGTCACTGTACTTTAATTTATATTTCACACGTACACTTAAAACTTGCTGACATTTTTTTAGTTTACCACCCACGAAAAGTATTATTTTATCGTTATGTCCTTTACAGAAAACACATTTTATTTTATCACTGGCCATTGTAACCAAATTAAAAAATAAACATTAAAATCAAAACAAAAACAACAAACATGTGACATTAGACTGACGCCATCTTGAAAACTTGCCTGTCGCGCCACTGTCGTTGTCTATCTCTCTCGCACCTTCAGCTGTCTCTCTCGGACTAGCATTATACTGCAATACTTTTCATGACTTTTTCATTTTAATTCAAGACTTGACAATCGAATTAATGTCTGGCAAATTTATTTTAAGTTTTTCTTATCATTAAATAACATAATATTAAAATTACAGACATTATAAAATACTTTGAAATTTTTATAAAAAAAAAAAAATCGCGTATGGCACATCGTTAGCATTGTCAAAAATGTCTGGCAATAAAAAAAGTATGTCAGGTAGACTTATTTAAAAACAAAAAATTAAAAATTACGCCTTCTAAAATGTTTTTAAAATCCAGGATTATTATCTGGACAGGTAGGATGCGCAGTAATGAACGCAACCGCTACCGCCAGCCAGATAGCCCAGACTTTAACCGAAAGTGCAAGAAGGACAACATGTCACAAAATCAGCTGACCTAAAATTCTTTCTCGAAAACGTTGCTAGCTCCTATACTATTAGTAGCATATAAACCATCAACAAAATGATGACTGGTTGAATTTTATCATTCAGTAAGCTTAAAATAAGTTAAACTGGATAATAGTAGTTTGGTTTCATGTCATTAGACCTTACTGCTACCACGATAAGAACAATTAAATGATAAGTCTAGTCAGATATAAGGAATTTACTAACTTAATAACATATTACAGAATAAGGGTACTTACATTGTTTGAAGTGAGGTGTTCCTTTCCAAGTTGTTTATGAAAATGTTCCATCCCTATCTGCTATTCCTTCATTGCCTGCAACTATTGATGGGCAGATGATAAAAACTCAAAAGATATTAATTCAAGTTTTTATTCGAAACGGATAAAAACCCGTTTTTACCCATTTTTATCGGATATTTATCCAAAGAAGTGGATATTTATGTTTTTGCGAATCTAATAATTATTTTATTGTCATAATTTTATTGTCATGTCATAACAGCTCATATAAAGATAGTATAGTATATATGTTGGCGACGTAGTTACCAACGCGTGTTACAGTACGTTCACACGGAGACACGATTTGCCGAATCTTATTTTCATCGGATCTGGAAAAACCGAATGTTGTATTCACACAGCACATCTTGCTTGGCCGTATCCGACGGCCTCGTATCGGGATCTCGTGTGAACTCACCATCCGGCTTTTATTAGCAAGAGCGCGCACAGTTCCTCACGTTGATTTGGAAGCGATGGACGTGAACAGTCTTGCTATACTATACTGGTATTATCGCCGTCAGCGTCGTAGAAAAAGATTGTGGTTAAACCCAATAGTACAAAGAAGATCAACAGTTGGTGCCTTTACAACTCTAATGCAGCAGTTAAGAAATGATCCACAAATTTTTTTTAACTACTTTAGAATGACTATACCTACATTTGATAATCTTTTGAAAAAAGTGGAAAAAGATTTGAAAAAGCGTGATACAAATATGAGGAAAAGCATTAGACCAGAAGAAAAATTAGCGATATGTATAAGGTAAGATTGAAATACTGTATTTTATTATAATTAAATTATTTATTAAAAATATGATTAAGATATTATAGACAATCGCTTGGTAGGTACACAGTTTGAAGTTTCCCAACTACATATTATGAAAGTCTGGTAAATCAGAAGCATTCGATTGAATACTTTGAGACTCTGGTGATGCTTGGTACTGCGATGTAAAATAGCCTTGTGATTGTGCCACATTTGGTTGATAGTTGTATGTTGATGAGTGTGCAGGAGACCATTCATTTCGGTTCTTTATATTTTGCAATAAATTTAAGACGCCTGATTGAAATTCTAATGTTTGATTATCGTTTAGCGTTGCCAATGATGGAAGTAGACTTTTAAAGAAAAACAAATTACGGTCTTCTTTCATTTCTTCTTTCTTCTTGCATTCCATTTGATAATCTATAAACTCACTCATTTTCTTATCAAACACGTTTAAATTCTGCCTCGATGGTCTGCTTTTTTTTCTTTTCGAACCACCTACTAAATTTTCATTATTACTTTCTTGTTGACTTTCATCTGTAGCATCTTGATTATTTGCGACATCTTCACCGAATAAATTGTCCAGAGCCATCGCACTGTCATGGGTAACATCTGATGTAACTGTAGCGGCTGTACTATCGTCTGCTGGGTTTGGTGTAACAATAGTTGCACTATCATGTGTGTCAGCTGGCGACACAATTTTTTTTAAGAACAACATTTGACGATGATAAACGTAGGCTCTCGGACATGTCGCAGACATCATCATCATCATCATCAGCTCACTATACGTCCCCACTGAGGGGCTCGGAGCCTACCCCAAGTTAGGGGTGACTAGGCCATAGTCAACCACGCTGGCCAAGTGCGGGTTGGTTGACTTCACACATATCATTGAATTTCTTCTCAGATATGTGCAGGTTGCATCACGATGTTTTCCTTCACCGTAAGAACGTCGGATAAATGTACATATGTAAATCGAAAATCGAAAAACACATTGGTACATGGCGGGATTCGAACCCAAGACCTGCAGATTGCAAGTCAAGGTGCTTAACCCCTGAGCCACCGACGCTCTACGCATGTCGCAGACGATCCTGATTTTTTTGATTTCTTTTTCTCATTAATACTCCTCATCCAGCTGTCTCTAATATTAGTCCACTTCTTTACGATCGATTTAGCTGAAAAATATAATTAAATTTACTTGCAGATATATGGCTTCTGGGTGTTCATACAAGGATTTACATTACGCCTACCGAGTCGGAGTGTCTACGATCAGTAACATTATTAAGGAAGTAACGAATGCTATTTGGAACAATTTGCATGGGGAGTTTATGACATTACCCAACACAATATCTGACTGGGAATATATCGCCAATGGATTTAATACTAGAGCAAACTTTCCCCATTGCATTGGTGCAGTGGACGGTAAACATATTAGGATAAAAAAGCCAAACAACAGTGGTTCCATGTTTATGAATTACAAAGATTTCTTTTCCATCGTATTATTAGCAGTGGTTGATTCATATTATAAATTTACATACATCTGTGTGGGCTCGTATGGAAAAGAATGCGATTCGACAATATTCAAGGAGTGTACTTTTTGGAAAAAACTAATAGATGGTGATTTGCAATTACCGGCAGCATGTCCACTGACAAACGATTCCGATTTATCGATTCCGTTTGTAGTAATAGGCGATGAAGGTTTTGGCTTGCATCAACATTTGATGAGACCTTATACGGCGGAAACCATTTGGATAGAAACAAAAGAATATATAACTACAGATTAACCAGAGCTCGACGCTATGTTGAGTGCGCCTTTGGGATATTAGCTAACAAGTGGCAAATATTTCATCGTCCACTGGATGTTGATACCAGCACAGCAATATCGATTGTAAAGGCTTGCACTGTACTTCATAATTTTATAATAGATATGGAAGGTGTACAGTCGAACATAGAAACAACAAGCAATGTATCATCAGTGGTTAACGTGTTCACAGATGCAGCCAATGAACAAAATAGTACACGAGGTGGACGATGTGCTAATGTTATACGATCTGAATTCACAAATTATTTTATTTCTACAGCAGGAGCTGTGCCTTGGCAAGACGAATCAATCTAACGTTAATTTTGTAACACACTGCTAATGTACAAATACTTAACCTGTTTACTTTAAAAAATTACAAACTTACCATAATCCTGCCTGTTTTTCTCCTCCATTTCTTCAAAATCTTCATTCAAATTTATACATATTTCTCGCCAGCCAGCAGTTCTCAAGTTTTTATCCTTGTATATTTCGAGAGTTTTGTCCCATAAAACTGGCCGATTTTGGACAAGAGAAATTAAATTTTCAACGTTTATATTTTTCGTCGTCATAGCGAGCGGTCAGTCAAAGCGGGCGAAAAGAACAGGCGACTGGCAAGCGCACGTGCAGTGTGTCCCTCCCGCCCACCCCTCCTTCCCAGCTTGTGCGACGCATTCGGTTTCAAGATCCGACAAAAAACCGAATCTACCCCTGCGTGTATCGTATGAACGCATGTATTGAATGCCCTATACCACTGTATCGGATCTGCATTTTGCAGTATCGCCGGATCGGTTTGTAGTCGCAAAATCGGATGTCAACTTCAGCAAGATTCGGCTTTTTTGTCGTGTCTTGAAACCGAATGCATGTGTGAACTCCTTCATTGAAATACTTATGCCACTAAACCGAATCCTGCAAAAAACCGATTCGGTAGAGAAACACTCGACGCCGTGTGAACGATGCTTTACACGTGCCGTCCTTGAAATCACGTCGCAACACGTTTAACCCTTTTTAAGGCAGAGGTGATATATTTACCACCAACGCTATTTGAATGAAAATGATATTGAGCAGATATTGGACATACCCGATGATGGCTCAGAAGACGGATTTGAGTCTGATGAGGCAGAAGAGTTCAACGTGAAAACAATACAACGGTTACTTGAACCACCTGATGATTTAAGTGACCTTTTACAAAATTCTCCCACTCATTTGAATACTACCCCTAACAGTTGTTCCGAGTCAGGTACATCTACAATAGCACTATGTTCACAATTAAATAACTAGAAGCCAGAAGAGCCTTTGATGGTACAGTCGTCATCACCCTTAGAACAAGAATTGACTGATGAATCTGAATGTGAAGATGAGTCATGGGGGAAGGTTTTTTGGACATCCAGACCAGATCCCGATGAATTTGATAAGGTGACAATAAAACCTCGGTATTTATTGAATAGGACAGCACGTTCAGTAGCGCATTTCAAAAAGTTTTTTAGTGATTAAGTCTTCGATTTGATTGTTACTCAGACAAACTTGTATGCGGAGCAGCAAAATATAAAAATTGGCAGCCTGTTGACACACAGGAAATTAGTGCTTTTTTAGGCATTCTCATTATAATGGGTTATCATATTCTTCCAAACATCGATTTATATTGGTCATCGGATCCTGGATTTCGTGTGAATGAAATAGCTGAAGTTATGCCAGTAAAACGCTTCAAGAAAATTTTAGAGACTGCATTTGAACGATAATAATCAGCAACCAAGTAGAGAAGATGTAAGTTTTGATAAATTGTATAAAATTCGTCCTCTTATAGTCAGGGGAGTCATCGCGCGGTCGTTGCCGTGTGCGCACGTACAGGTGATCCGCGTGGTCAGTCCATCAATATGGATATCGTGAAGTGTAATAAATGTAACATAGTTATTTGTGAGCTATTGGCTTTTGTGCAAAATAAAGCTGATGTAATGGACGAAGACAGTATACTTCGTCTGTGTTCTACTGCGTTCACGACGGATGAAATCACACAGGCAAAAAAATTACTTTTCGAGTCTGTACAACTACTTCTCGAAAAGTAAATAGGAAAGGTGAAGGAAAAAATAAGCGAGACATGGAAGATATTCTATGTGTGATCAAAGAAACAGACCCTGACTTGGTACCTATTTTTGTGGCAAGGGACTTACAACGTCTTCCCCCGGTCTCATTTGATCATGTAGATGTCACGAGATTGTTAAGGGACATTATTAAACTGCAAGATAATGTGTTACTTATAAAAGGAAATTACGCTACGAAAGAAATGGTTTTTAATCAAATTGGTCGTCCGCATATTTCAACGGAAGAATTTCAAACCGAATCAACGGATATCATTAATACTTCTTGCATTGACAACTCAATAACTCAACGCCCGGGTGCTCATTCACTGTCATCTGATTCGCTCGCACGCAAGGGAGCATGTAATTGCGATCTCTCACTTTCGCGTCCAACTGAGCGGCTGACCGGAGAAACCGGCTCGGGAAATAAACGTTCTGCAGTGTCGCCTGCGCGTATAGCATCGCGCCTGGCGAGAATTGAGGTGAGTCAGCCTGGCAACAACTCATATGCCGATGCGGCTGCGCGCGCGCCTCTGGCTTCGGAGACAGCGGGTTCGAGTACGAGTGCAAGTAATGTGAAAATTTGCAAAAATGGTGATTGGGTCCTGGTGCAACGAAAGCGTAATAAGAACAGATTCACTGCGATGACGGGAAAAGCGGATAGTCATTACAATACATTTAAAGCGGCAAATACGAGAATACCATTTTATATATATAATGTTGATATGAAATGCCAGACGGAAGATATTTCTAATTATATTATGAGCAAGACCGGTGTTGATGTGCAATTGGAGAAAGTAAATATGAAATTTAAAAAAGATTACGGAGGCTACAAGTTTATGATCCCAAAAGATAAATTATCGATATTTATGGATGAATTGAATGAATTTATGGCTTTGTGGTGTATCTTACCGCAGGTATGTACAGTTTAATAACCATTGGAAAACTAGGGATGAACAGAAATTAATTACTCAAAATGGACAAAAATAACAATAAGACTCATAAAATTATGAGTTTCAACTGTAAGAGTCTAAAGAGATCTATGGATTGCATACGGATACTGAGTTAGCAGATGGATATAATAGCTCTCCAAGAAACCTGGCTGTTACCAACTGAAGTACATGAGTTGGGGTTGATAAACAAAGACTTTTCTTATTTTGGTAAATCGGCGATGGACATTAGCAGTGGGTTATTGCGCGGCCGTCCTTATGGTGGCGTAGGCCTTCTATGGAGAAATGATTCATTTCAATCGGTGTCTGTGATCCCCTGTGTTAGTGAGCGTATTGTCGCGATCAAAGTGTCTGTCGCGGACCAGTCTATGTTATTTTTTAATGTACCTATATATTGATAATTTATGTGAATTTGTTGAATGTCTAAGCGAAATATCTGCTATAGTTCAGAATGAAAATATTGAATCTATATATGTGTTAGGAGATTTTAATGCTCACCCTGGCAAATTATTTGGGAATGAGATGTTAAACTTTTGTGCGGAGCAGAATTGGCTATGTGCGGACATTGAGATACTAGGTATTGACTCTCAATCATATACTTATACTAGCGATGCGCATAGTACCTGTTCGTGGCTCGACCATTGTTTAACTACGATGGCCGCGTGGCGGACAGTAGTAAATGTAAAAATACATTACGATGTTTTCTGGTCAGATCATTTTCCATTGGAGGTCGAATGTAATCTTGAAAGGGTTAGACCCACAACTATTCCGCCTAATATTAGTAATGTAAATAAAATTATATGGGGTGAACGCACAGGAGATCTAATTGACATGTATTTTAAATATTGTAATGATAAGCATATATACAAGGAAGACCCACAAAAGGCATCGCCTATTCTAATTTACCACTCTATCGGCACCATTACTTTAATTTCTAATTATAACCTTCTTTACAATCATTTTACAATACTCTATAAAATCGTCTCTCATTAATTTATTTTCCAAAATTTTGCTTAAATTTTCAATTTTTATATTTTCGTTATATTTACTCTCAATTTCGTATCTTTCCCTTGTAAATATCGGACAGTCTGTTACCAAATGCAAGATCTCCTTGTTTGTCATATCATCACAGGCACACGACGGGTTCTCCTTGCACTTGAAGCGGTACAAGTATTCCGAGAACCCGCCATGCCCAGTCAACACCTGGACAGTCAGGTAATCCATTTGTATACTTTTAATTATACCATGAGCGCTGGACACGTTGGGAAATAAGACTTTAGTTACGCGAGCTGTTTCGCCTTCCTGATATCTCTGGTTCCATTCGTCAACCGGTTCCTGTCGGATCTGTCGTTTGACGAATGAAACCGGACATTTTGCATAATCGGGTCTACGTTTAACTTTTAACGCAGCCTTCTTTGCCAACGTGTCCGCCCTCTCGTTGCCGGTCGTCCCTATATGTGCACGTACCCAATAGAATTTTAAATCTCCACCTTCTTTTCTCATCTCTTTCAGATTCTCCCTTGTCTCTTCGGCGAGTGGGTGGCCTGAATTGGGGTTCGCAATGGTCTGAAGAGCCGATCGGGAATCAGAAAAGATTCCGTGGATTCGCGCAGGTGCTTTCCTCGCCCAATTACTCGCCTCTTTTATCGCCAGGAGCTCCGCCTGGAAGACGGTGCAGAAATTTTCTAACTTTAGTTTTTTGAACCCGGTTTCCACCGCACCGTTCCATATCGACAGTGCGGCTTCAACCTTCCCCCTATCTTGCTCCCATCCGTAAAAATTTTAATTTCTATTTCTGCTGGTATTTCTGCACCGTCTTCCAGACAGACGAAATCTAACTCCGGCCTGTCAGCTGGGTGCGCTAGGGATGTACAGGGCGATCTCCCCTCCACCTCCCTATCTCCTGCTACTTGTGTGGAATGACCTTTCTTATTTTCATATAAGGAGGCTGCTTCCTGGATCCTAAGGTCCAAGGGAAGCACCCCCGCAAGAAGCAGTGCTGAGTGAAGGGAGACAGTCCTGTACCCCTTGATAATTTTTTGCACGAATCCCCTCTGTACCGTGCTCAGCCTCTGCCGGACTGACTTCTTTCTTGCCGCCGGTGACCATGCACTAGCTGCGTACATGATCACCGGCTCCACGACCGCCGTATAGATCCTCCTCACCACCTCCGGGTTCAGCCCCCATTGGAGCTTCGCGGCACTCTGCAGCCGAACGTACAAACTTTGCGCCTTGCGGCACACATTGTCAACGTGCGCGCCAAACGTCAGCCTGTCGTCGACTGTGAGGCCGAGGATTTTAATTTCTCAAGAGAGACCGATGTCCACCCCGCCCATGCGCAGGCCTGGGGTGTCGTACTTAAGCTTCCTCGTTATAAGCATGGCCTGCGTTTTTTGCGGCGCGAAGTTTAGTTTATTTCCGACCCCCCACTCATGCACACGGGCGAGGGTAACCGCCGCTCTCTGTTCAACGTCGTAGGCGCTGTCCCCTGAGAAGATGAGGACGACGTCGTCGGCGAATGCATGACAATAATTTCCCTCTTTTTCCAGGTCTTTGAGGAGCGGGTTAAGGAGCACGTTCCAGAGGGTCGGACCCCTAATTGACCCCTGGACACAGCCTTTGTTCGTAGTTCTTGTGTACTCCGCTCCAGCGTACCTGACGCGAACCTTCCTGTCACTAAGGTAACTGTCTATGATTCGCCTCAGGTACACCGGGCACTTAGTTTCCACCAGACCACACTTTATGGCCGGCCACCACGCATTATTGAAGGCGCCCTCTATGTCAAGCGACACAAGCACCATGAGCTTCCTATTAGAAAGCCCATCGTGAATGTGTCGCATCATGTCATAGAGGGCGTCTTCGGTACTGCGCTGTGGCATGAACCCATATTGTCTGGGGCTTATCTGAGGCAGAATATGCCAATGAATTCTTGCGACTAACATTTTTTCTAATATTTTCCCCAGGATTGGCAACAACCCGATGGGCCGGAGAGACTTTGGGTGGGTATAATCTGCCTTCCCCGGCTTCCGCAGAATGACTACAACGGCTTCCTTCCATATCGCTGGAAAATGGGCGAGCTCAAGGCACTTGTTTGCTAGCGCCAGGTAAATTCCCGGGTTCAGTACTATCGCCGCTCGGCAAATATCGGCGTTGAGGCCGTCGATACCAGGGGCCTTCTTCGGATTTAAGGACGACGCGGACCACTTGAGTTCGCCTTCTGTAAACGCTCGATAGCATGGATCAGCATACGACCCAGTGTTCACTTGCTCTGCTTTTTTGCGTATATTCATGTATTCCGCGCCATCCTCAGCTACCAAATCCTCAAGCTAAAATTGCTCTGCAAGAACCCTGGCCGACTCCACACCATTCAAGGCCTGCCCATCTTTTACGATGGGCAGGTCCTCCTGCCTCCTTGCCGTGCGGTTCAAGACCCTATAAATGCAGTCCCAAATTGACTCTCCATCTTGGCGGTCACAGAAGGCTTTCCAGCTTGCTGTTTGGGCTGCTCTTACCTCTAGCTCATATTCTTTTTTCTTTTGCAGGTATTGTTCGACGACCCAACTTCTACGTATCGAGGCTGCGCAGGAGATCCTGCGCTTCATCGCCAACACCTCCTTCTTTTTCAAGTTCCTCTGTCCACCAAGGCAATATCATTTTCTTCCTCTTCGGTAATTTTTTAAAAGTATCCCCGCAAATTTCCTCTATACATTTTGTATAATTTTGTATTAATGCATCCAAATCATTTTTATTATCTATCTTACTAATTTCCCTTTCGTTTATATTTTCTCCCTCCCACTTTTCAATAAGCTTTTCCCTAAATTCAGTCCAATTTGCTTTTTTAGTTGTATAGATTCTAGTAGTTCGCTCTATATCAATTCCTTGAGATTTTTCTAAATTGAGTACAAACGATATTGCCTTGTGATCAGAGTTTATCGTATTACTCTCCACGCGCCACGATTCAACCCGTCCTAGAAGAGTCGTCGAGCAAGTTGTTACGTCAACGCAGCTAGTATACCTTCTGTTTCCGCGAAGAACGTCAAATGTGGGTTCGGATCCCCTGTTTAGTTGATGGAGCTCCAGCTGGTCAAACAATGCCGCCACCTCTTCACCCCTTTTGTTTGTCTCGCGACTCCCCCACCAGCTATTCCAAGCATTGACACCCCCCCCAATATCACGCTCTTCGTATCTAGTCCGCCACTATACTGTTTCACCTCCCCTATCCGGCCGGTGTATGGTTCCTGCACCATGGCGAAAGTTAGTTTCCTTGCAGCTGCCTCTGTTATTAGCTCTGCCATTGCAGTTTGGCTGCGTTGCAAGTTGATCTGAAGAGCGCGATATTGGTGGGCTCTGCCAGCCGTCCCACCCGGAGTGCCCGGTGCGCCTTTAGCAATACGATATTGAGGATCTCGCTATCGAGTCCCATCGCATGCGCACCGGGCACTCCTGGCTGAACGCATTATGGTCTACCTTATCCGATTTAGCCTGTTTGCAATTACAGCACGAGGGCATTGAACCAGCACGCCAATCCGCACACTCACTTTTCTGGTGTGGTCCCCCACAATGGGAGCATTTCTCAATCGTCTCCT
Source organism: Papilio machaon (assembly GCF_912999745.1). Lineage (NCBI taxonomy): Eukaryota > Metazoa > Arthropoda > Insecta > Lepidoptera > Papilionidae > Papilio > Papilio machaon. The sequence goes on from NC_060014.1 coordinate 1,841,447, forward strand.
TACACAATCGCTTCGGGTGTCCGTAAGCTAGGCAAAGTGAACATTGCGTAAGGGGGGACTGATCTTCTGCCCTTATCCTTTGCAAGTCTATTTGCACTTTGCCTTCTTCTGTTATCCTTTTCCAAATGCGGTTGGCGTGCGGGTTCCTTGCTCTCTTCTTATACAAAAATTCAACTCTGTCTATATCTTTTTCCTCTATGTCCTTGAATATATTTTTGTTTTGGTTTTTCAATGCCGTAATTACATCCTCGTCGCTGTTATATGTAAAGACATCCCGCAGAATGACCAAGGGGTCCTTGTTTTGTATATCTTGTACATTCAAGTGATTTTCCGCATTTTTCAACCTTTCCTTAAGTATATTTCTTTCTTTTTCCGTCCTACACCCCACAATCACCTTCCTGTCTTTAGCTTTTCTAATTCTTTCCACTGATTCCGGATTCTCCTTCCTTTGCCTTTACTACTGTCCTTATTCTGTTTAAAATTTCTTCCCCCGTTTCCGTTTCACTTTTCGCGGTTACCACTACCGAATGTAATGCGGTCTGTTCCGTCTGTCTTTTTCCCTGCTTCACAACGCTCGCATAGCTATATCGTTGTTGTTCATGGACTTCGTGATATTTCTCCAATGTTGAATTTAGTTCCTTTATCTGGGCGCTACTTTCCTTTAACAGAATTGCATGTTCTTCTATTTTACTAATCATATTTGTTTCATTACTCCGTCCTTCTCTGGTTCTTTCCTTTCTTTCTCCTTTTCCTTATCTTCCTCACTTTCTTATTCTTCTTACTGTCCAGTTCTCTAATTATAAAATAGCCTATCTATCGCGTTCATAACTTCCTGTTTAATCTCGTTTTTAATATTCCTTGACTGTCCTAAATTAATTTTAGCTTTAGTTACGCAAGCTCTTGCTTCCGTCAGCCTGTCCTTATATCTCGGTGGGCTTTGTTCTACATCTGCTAATACTTTCCGTACGACCTTTTGAAACTCTTTACTGGTAGTCGCTTTCCTATTTACTTCCTCTGCCTCCTGTGTCTTAACCGGAGAACAGGTTGGCTTTCCTGTTTGGTCGGCCTTCCCTGTCTCCCATTTTTTGGAGGTGACGGGTCCCTTTGGGATGTCACCGACTTCTCCCTGTCAGTAGCCGCCTGGTCTGTTTTCTTATCTGGCGTACGGAATCCGAACACTCTGATAATTTGTCAGGGGCTCGGGTCAATCTTATATTTAATAATAAACCCTGTCGTAATTAATTAATTAATTTACAGGTCTATTCGCCTACTCAATCTACTCCTGATTCACAATCTATATATAGTAAGTCAAAAACTTGTAACTGTCGGAGGAATACAGGTTGGAATGCGGGGTGAGGCAGGGGGATTTAACCTCACCGGCGCTTTTCAACCTGTATATTAATGAGCTGATCGAGGCACTCAGTAGCACACGTGTCGGCTGCTCGATTGATGGTCACTGTGTGAACAGCATCAGTTACGCTGACGACATGGTGCTATTGAGCCCATCGATCGCTGCTCTCCGGTGGTTGTTGTCCATCTGTGAGAGGTACGCTGAATCTCACGGGCTCCGATATAATGTTAAAAAAGTGAACAGCTCGTCTTTAAGGCAGCAAAGAAAAAACCTAATTATGTGCCACCTGTAACGCTCGGAGGTGTTCAATTGAAGAGGGTTACGGAGTTTAAATACCTTGGCCATATTGTAACTGAGCACCTTAAAGACGATGCAGATATTGAAAGGGAACGGAGAGCGTTGGCTGTCCGCTGCAATATGCTGGCCCGCAGGTTCTACCGTTGTACCGCACAGGTTAAGGTAACCTTGTTCAAGGCGTTTTGCCAGTCCTTATATACCTGTGCCCTGTGGGTTGGATATACGCGGCGGGCATACAATGCTCTCCGAGTGCAATATAATAATGCTTTCAGGATGTTGTTAGGGCTCCCGCGGTACTGTAGCGCATCAGGTATGTTTGCGGATGCACACGTGGATGACTACTACTTGTTACTTGCTTCTCCAGTTGGACGGATGGAGTAACATAAATAATGAAGGAGTAATTCATTTTATAATTTCAAAGCCAGAATCTTTCTTTATCGAGAGTTTAAATACTCAGCAGAATCGGCACACGAGTGATTACCTACGGTATGAAATACTAAAAGTTATAAGAGCATACGGCGAAGAAAAAATTGTTGTTATTATTGGTGACAATGCTAAAAATATTCAAAAGGCTTTGCAATTAGTCAAAGAAGTGATACCACACATCGTACTTTTAAACTGTGCAGCACACAGTATAAATTTATTGATTCACGACATTTTAAAATGTGAAGGATTTAATAGTTTTATCAAAATATGTATAGATGTAATCAAATGTATAAAAAGATCACAGGTGCTAGCATCAAGATTGCAGCAAATTATCAAAGAAAAGATATCGGGAGAAAAACTAAAGCTACCATGTTGAACAAGATGGGTAAGTTACTACATCTTTAAAAAGTCTCAAAACTTCAAAAGCGGCTCTCTTGGTGTTAGCCATAGAAGAGAATACGGTCATGTCAAAAGATATTAAAGCAGCTCTACTAAATGACAACTTTTGGAACTACGAAGACCAATGCATATCTGTTCTTGAATCTATAACAGAACCTATTTTTAAGCTAGAATCCAACAAATTAATGACATTCAAGGATATGAAATCTAAAATAAGTTACATATTACCTAATATAACTATTCTTGAAAATGAAGCCAAAAACCAAATTCTTTCAGTGGAGAAAAGAATAAAAGACTGCGTGAAGCCATTGCATTTAGCCGCCTATATGCTGGATACAAAGACTCAAGGAAATTAGTTAAATCAAGACGACGAACTAGAAGCAATGGATTTTATTAACGAAATAGCATGTTTTTTGAATCTAGAAGTAATGGCAGAGTTGGCTGCGTATAAGGCAAAGGAAGGATTTTGGCGAAAACCTTTTATCTGGAAGAGCGTCAACGAAGTAAGCCCCTTAACTTGGTGGAAAGGAATATGTTCTTCAACAAATTTAAGTAAAGTTGCAATACGCATACTTTCAGCACCATGTACTTCGGCCGCGACAGAACGATCTTTCAATACACAAGCACACATACAGAATAAAAAAAGAAATCGCTTGACTACAGAAAACGCTGCAAGTGCTGATAGCGACGACGAAGACGAAGACATTTATATATATTCCCCATGTCCAGTACACACTGATACCGATGAAGAATCGCTGGAATTTAGAGCACCAACAAATGATATCCAGTTTGTGAATTGCACTCCTGGTAATGATGAACAAACATCTGATAGTGACAGTAGCTAATTTAAGAATTAGCTACTGTAACTATTAGATGTTTGTTAACGTATGAAATTGCCGGTCTGCAGTAAAGTATCTATATTTATCTGGTATATTACGTTAATATAATGCTGTGAAGTAAAAGTACAGTTTTTTGTATGTCTTAGTGTTAGTGGCTTATTGTTCTTTTAATATTTTATCTAAGTAGGTAGTTATTATGTAAATTAAGTACTTTTATTTTAACTATTTATTTATATTTTTGAGGCCTATGTTTTGAACTTTTTCGATTACATTTTGGATTTGAAATTTTAGTTACTTTTTTTTTCTGCTGTATTGGTTGTACCTGAACAAAAACTATAGACTATTGGCTGTTTGGATTTTTTGACAATGCCTCTCACCATAAATACAAGTGTGGTGTGGGAGTCTTAGTAATAAAAAACGTAACTTCCACAGCACTTTTTAATCACACAATTTTAATAATAAAAGTTACAAAATATACAAAAATGATTAGTTCGTTTTGGGACAGTGTTTACGCGGCGCGGGCGCACGGTTGACAGGCGTGCGGTCAGCTTAGACATTAGATTGCGATTGCCGGCACGCCGCGGCGGCCGGTGAGCTGCGTCGATAGCAAACATGTAAAATTCAAATACAGCAAACCCAACAGGTTTAGGAATATAATCCATACCGCGGCTTTGCTTCCGTGATATTATTTTCGCTGGTATTCGGAGTGGTTCCCCACACAAGTACATGGTCTGCAAATATTAATTCTCGTTTACTACCATTGTCAACAAAGCCTGTAATACAGTCATGTGCCCTGTCATAATGCAAATTAGTTCCTATTGACATTTCATCAAACAATATGGAACAAAATTTTTGTTTGTTTGGCATTTTCGACACTTTGTTTTCTAGGTGTTTGAAAATATTTTCATTGATGCCAGGCAATAAATCAATTATTTGCAGCAAATTCTGCAATGTTCTTCGACTTGGCATTACACATATTTGACTAAGCAAGCGGTAGGCTTTAGGAGATGGCTTATTTAGAGATAATGGTAAAATTTTTTCATCAATGGTAAATTCTGAAATCCTCTGAACAGGTGTAATCCGACATGGAGGTGTCCTCCCCCATGTCGTAAGTCGCTTTGTTTTTGTCGCTCATAGCGTTTGTACTCTTCATGTGTAAAGTTCTACAACACTAAAAGACGCACTTAAACACTAAAAACTAAACTAATTTGGTCTCTGTCCACACTAAAAACTATACCGGTCGATTTGTCTCACTGAGACGCATCTCCCGGTATATTGCACAACGAAATCGAAGCACTTTTTGTACTTTGTTGAAAAAGTGCCACGCCCAAAACGACCGTTACAACACTAAACACTAAAAACGTAACTAATTTGGTCTATATCCACACTAAAAACTATACCGGTCGATTTGTCTCACTGAGACGCATCTCCCGGTATATTGCACGACGAAATCGAAGCACTTTTTGAACTTTGTCGAAAAAGTGCCACGCCCAAAACGACCGTTACAACACTAAACACTAAAAAACTTAACTAATTTGGTCTCTGCCCACTATGTATTATATACCACTAGCGGTCTCGCCGAAGCGCATCTCCCGATGTATAACACAAGTATATCACCTCACTTTTTACCACATTTAACGATTTTTAAACGCGGAGCGACACGGAAGCGATGCACACGGTACGGCAACCGGCGCGCGACTTGAAGACCAAACCTAACTACGACAAGTGTCCCGTTTCATACGTCAAGCGGCAACTCCGATTGGAATCGCTTGAGGTATGGAACGGGCGCTACATGGACGTGGAAACTGCCTTGACAACCAAGATCGTCTTCCCGGACGTCGTGCCCGCGTTCCCTGTGCTCAGAAAAATAGACCCGGATCACGTACTTACCCAAGTTTATAAGGAAATAACAAAAAAAGATGATTTTGTGGCCAGCAAAGGATGGCTAGAACGTTTTAAAAGTCGTCATGGCATACGTTTAATGACTATTACAGGAGATAAACTTTCTAACGATGCCACCTGCATAGAGCCCTTTAAATTAAGATTTTTGCAAAAGGTGAACGATTTAAATCTTGACCCGTCACAGGTGTACAATGCAGACGAATCAGGGCTTTTTTGGCGTGTGATGCCTAACAAAACTTTCGTTTCTTGTAACGAAAAAGACGTACCTGGACGAAAAGTGAGTAAAGAGCGTGTAACCATACTACCATGTGCTAATGCTGCAGGTACACACGCGCTTAAGATGGTGGTCATTGGGAAATCTAATAAACCAAGGGCATTCAAAAACATTGATTTACCTGTACACTATTACGGACAAAAAAGTGCATGGATGACAAAAGACCTTTTCAAAAAGTGGTTTGATGAATGCTTCGTACCTGAAGTTAGAAAATGGTTAAAAGATCATAATTTTCCTCAAAAAGCGTTGTTGCTTCTTGATAACGCTCCCGGTCATCCGTCTGAAGAAGAACTGACAACTGAGAATAAATGCATCACTGCGATGTTTCTTCCGCCAAATTGCACTGCACTGATTCAACCAATGGACATCATCATTCAGTTTGTTAAGCAAGACTATAAAAAGAACCTACTTTTGAGAGCCGTATCAAAAGACCAACCAATAGAAAAAACTTTAAAAGAATTTAATATGAAAGACTTGGTTTTTGCTCTTAGTCAGTCGTGAAGTGCGTTACCGTCATCAACTATTAAATCGTCTTGGAAAAAGTTCTGGTCAGATATAATCACCACTCCCAGCAACGATCCACAAATCAGTGTAACTTCGGAAATTATAGAACAAGTCGCTACTGAAACACAGATAAGTCCGGAAGATTTGGAAGTCTGGTGCCGTGGAATGGATAAAGAAGAAAATATTTGTCTTGAAATGTCTGACGAAGATATTACAAAAGAGGTTTCTAATAATACAACAAACGATCAGGAAGATAACGACGACGTGATTGCAACTGCTCCACAAGTCACAGATCAAGACGCAGTTAACGCTTTTGAGCTAGGTTTACAATGGGCTGAAGAGAATGGTACATCCTACAACGAGCTTTTACTTTTGAGAAGACTGAGGGACAAAGCTCTGATCACGCGTTATAACAACCTTAAACAAAAAAAAATTGATGAATATTTCAAAGCTTCATAATTTGATATAGTATTCACTACATGATTTTGATTAATAATTCTTGATTATTTTGGTAGATATGTACAGTAGCGCTCAAAAGTATTTTGACAACATAATTTTTTTTTATATTTTTTATAAAATAAAAGCCCATCGGAAAATGTCTTGAGTATAATGTAGAGTAGTGTAACTGCGACTATTTAAGCATATCAAATTACAACTTGTTTGTTTACACGCCGCGCCGCCGAACGTATTTGACTTACCGTGAGTTCAAAAGTATTTTGACATGCATTTGACTTGACAAACTCTCGCAGATTACTTGTTCCTTAGTTTTTATTTTTACGTAAATTTACTTTTTGTGGTTACTTCAATATGCCTAAGTGCAAGGAATATTCTAGTGATTTCAAAAAAGCCGTTATAAATGCATTAAAACAAGGATTGAAACAAACAGAAGTTGCTCGTTTGTTTAAAGTGTCTCGACAATTAGTTAGCTTATGGAATAAAGTTTATAACAAACGAAAAACCGTCGAAAGTAAGCCTCGAACAGGCCGTCCAAGAAAAACTTCTTTTTACATCGATCATATTATAAAAAAGTTATCAGCAAATGATATACGGATGTCCGCTGTAATGATAAAAAATGAATTAAAAGAAAAATATAACGTAGATATTCATGTTTCTACTGTCAAACGACGCTTAAAGGTCCTACGGTTACATGGCCGAAGACCGGCTAAAAAACCTTTAATATCGAAAAAAAATAGGAAGTCTCGTCTTGAGTTCGCGAAACGGCATATATCGTGGTCAAGTTTAGAGTGGTCTAAAGTTTTATGGAGTGACGAAAGTAAATTTAATTTAATGTCATCTGATGGTATCAAGTACATTCGGCGTCCAGTAAACAAAAAATATGATTATCGGTATCAAATACCCACAGTTAAACATGGAGGTGGTAGTGTGATGGTTTGGGGATGTTTTTCACGGTCTGGAGTTGGACCATTAGTTCGAATAGAAGGAAAAATGGATCGGTTCATGTATGCAAAAATATTAAAGTCTCAGATGTTACCATATGCTAAACATCACATGTCAGCTAAGTGGTATTTTCAACAAGACAATGATCCCAAACACAGATCAAAACATATTAGTGACTTATTAAATCGTGAAAAAGTTAAAGTTCTTAAATGGCCAAGTCAAAGTCCCGACTTGAATCCTCATCCGACATTGAAAATCTCTGAGAAGAATTAAAACGTAGAGTTAAAACCCAAAATTATTCGAATAAAAACGTTTTGTTTGAAACTCTAAAAAATGAGTGGGATAAAAATTCCAATAAGTCGATTACAAAAATTAATCGACTCAATGCCGGAGCGATGCAAGGCTGTCATAAAGGCCAAGGGATATGCTACTAAATACTAATATATTTTTTACTGTAAATTATAATTAGGCATTAAATTAATGTTTTTTCAAAAATGTCAAAATACTTTTGAGCCACCATTTTCCTAATATTTAAAAAATTAAACTTTTTTTTATTACGAATAAGGACCACTTTGACACCATTTTGTAGTTTATTCAAAAAGTGTTAAAAAAAATAAATAAATGATTATTGTGTTTCATATTTACTTTTAATTAAACTATTAAATGTATTTGTCAAAATACTTTTGAGCGCTACTGTATGTGCATTTATGCTTAATTTTATAATAAAACGTAAGCTCTCAATTGTTATTAAATTTACTAAATTCGACTTACATAAATTAAGTCTGATTTGTACTTCAAAGTACATACATATGTACGTATAATATATAGATTCTTGTCATTAGATATGTAATTTGTCGGATTACAAGGTACTCTTTCGTAAAAAAATCCGGACTATAGGGGTCTTTAACAAACAACAGGAAGAGATAAGGAAGTAATAGGAACGATAAGGTCACACGCATCATAAGAATTAGTATTCTGTTCGCGGGATAACATTGATAGTCCTTTGTCAATGGATCACCCACATCTTAAGTTAAGCTAGTATACGAGTGAGTCGCGAACGAACTGCCACAGCGAACGCATCGCGTTGCGCGGCTCCGTTGAATAAAAATTCAAAGTTGTAGAAAAAAGTGTTAAAATAGTGTATAATTATATATCACCGGATTCGTCTTGGTGCCACGGACAAGACAGTGCAAAATTTTGCAATCCAGCAACCCAGTGAGGAGTGACAGTGAAAAAACTAAAAACCGTTAAGGATAAAAATTTCGAAACTAATTATCTCAACAATAAGATCGACGACATATGTGTTTTAATACATCATTTTGTTCGGCGAGAGGAGCTCCTCCTTGTGGTGCATAAATTGGATTTTTCCCGGTTAAAAAGAAAATTTTATAAACAGTTTAAACTTCGATCACATATCATTCAAAAACTAGTGAGTGGAGAGTGCTGCGACATATACCCACGATTTCAACTCAGTCCAGGTAATCTAAAAACAATAGTAAAAGTGTAGTTTACAGCAAATAAATACAAATAAACAGCAAAAAACAAAAATTTCATCTCACGACACGACAGCGACATCTATCGACGGAGAGCTGAAACATACATACCAAGGACAAGACATAAGAACAGCAACACACGTGAGAAGAATGAATATAATTTTAACTTATACTTTTTATTACAATTATCTTTATTTTCTCTTATTCCAGTTGTAAATTAGTATAACAATAGAATCTAACTATTAGTGATCAACAAAACTGTAAAACATTAAAAATAGTTAAAAAAAAAATTAAAAGTCTGTTACATTGTTAAAGTATTAAAACTGTAAAATTAATAAGTACCAACGTCCAGATCTAAAGTTAGAAACATAACATTAACCACTTAATTAATTAGTCTAGAATAAAATAAGCAAAGAAATCTTAAAAATATTATATCAATTTTAGTACTGTTGTGTGTTGCTGGCATAATAAATTCTAAATTTAACGTCTATACGTTAAATTGTAAACTAAAAATAGCGACCTCTAGTGTCAAGAAGTCGAAACAGCGGACTCCGAGGTTGAAACATAAGGGTCGTCACCCACTACAGTGAATAGTAATAGATTAGCAATTATTTTAGAAATTATTTTACTTACCAAATAAGTCACAATAATATAATTTTAATCATATAAATAGATATAGAAACTGTATCATTATAATTAGTAAATTAATTTAGAAATTAGTTTAGAAAGTAACGTAATTAATAACAATTATCATTTAATTTAAATTTATATAATTAGTAGGTAACAATAACTTTAGAAACTAATATAAAATAAAACAAACAAAAACTATAAAATTAAAATTTCATAAACATTAAATGTAACACTGTAGTGTGTCACTCACCTAAGTGTTTCCAGAAATTTAACGAGATAAGATAACTGGAATTTTTAAATAAACTTCCACGGATATTAGGATACCACCCATTAGTGATAATTATATATAATCTTAATAAAATTAGAAAATAGCAACATTTACTTAGTTAAGATATTTCTCTTTTAAAAATTGCTACTTGTAAATTAAAAACTTGTGTAAACTTAGAATTAAATCTTGAAATAGTAGTAACTTAGAGTAACAGATAAGATAGACATTAAAATTTTCATCACCCTAGTGAATTACTCACCGAACTTATTTAAAGTTATCTTTGTATTTTCGTAAGCTGTGTTTCTATTTTTAGAATTTAAACATGTCTAATTCTGACAGTGAAGACGAATATTATAAATTGGAGTGCACAGTATCACCAAGTACACACAAACCGTCGGTAAAACCACTACCAATAGATGAAATACTCACAAGGAATAGTCAAAAATCAGGGGAGGCTAGGGACATACACCGCAAAGCTATGATATATCTAAGTAATGCTAAAAATATTAAAAAAGATATCAAAATGGGACTCCATATATGTTTACAAAACCTGTTCTTAATCATAAGGGAATCTGACAGGGAAATAGGATCAGTAGCCAACAAAATAAGAGAAATAGAAAAAGAAAAATCACTGATGGACACAAGTTTCAATAACACCATCCCCCCCTCCCCATCCTCCTCCGAAAAAACAATTGAAGAAAAACTCTTACAAAAAATGGAAGAAAATTCTCAGCTACTAAAAAACAATTATAGAAAAATGGAAATCTTAAGAAGAGAACTTACCAAAACAGATACAATCAGCAACAATTTAGAAAAACTAGAAAAATTGGAAAAATTAAATAAATTAGACGCCTTAGACAACCTAAACATATCAGATAATCTAAAAAATTTAAATAAATTAGACGAATTAAGTAACCTAAACAAATTAGACAAACTAGACGACTTACTTAACCTAATAAAAAACCACAACACCGAACACAACAACAACAGGACATACGCAGCCGTGGCAGCATCAAACACAGCGAGAAAAACAAGAGAGCCAGCACTGCACTCCATAAAGATTACATCCAAAGATACACAAGAAACAGGAGAGGAAATTCTAAATAAAATCAGAGAAACTGTCAAAGCCAAGGAAGGAGATATAAAAATAGAAAAAATAAGGAAAGCTAAAGACCGCAAAATTATAATAGGATGTAATACAATAGAAGAACGCAGAAAATTAAAAGAAAAACTTGAAAATGAAAAAGAACTGATAGTGGAAGAAATGAAAAACAAGGATCCATTGGTAATACTCAAAGGAGTATTAACAAAGAACACAGACGATGACACAATAGAGGGACTCAGAACACAAAACAAGAACATCTTTAAGGAATTAGAAAAGGAACAGGACAAGATTGAAATAGCCTTCAAAAAAAGAGCCAGGAATCCACTCACTAACCACATCATACTTAGAGTCTCACCCAAACTGTAGAACTTGATGATCGAAGCGGGTGCAGTACACATTGACCTGCAGAAGATAAAAGTAGCTGACCAATCACCATTGGTGCAGTGCTCCAAGTGCTTGGGGTACGGCCATGGTAAAAGGTTCTGTAAAGAGGAATCAGAGAAATGCAGCCATTGTGGCGGGCCGCACATGAGACAGCAATGCACAAGATGGAACGAAGAACTCCCGCCAACATGCTGCAATTGCCAGGATGCAAAACAAGATAATATAAACCACAATGCATTCAGTAGTGAATGTCCTATCAAACAAAAATGGGACAACATAGCCAGATCAAAAACGCAGTATCATTGCTAAAGGCGTCCCAAAGAAAATATACAAACCTGACTACGACCAATAAGAAAAATTTTAGAAAATAAATTAATGAGAGATGATTTCATAGAGTATTGTAAGAGAATTGCAAAGAGGATTATAAAAGAAATAAAAATGATGGTACCGATAATGTGGCAGATTAGAATATAAAATGCAATTTGTGGGTCTTCCTTGTAAATATGCCTACATATTTAGAGAGAACTACTCACCAGATATTATACACACTACTGACACCACAACATAGAAATAAATTAACAAATAAGAATGTAAATAGTTAGAAATTAGAAATAAGATAAGTAAATGTTAGAATAAGATAGATTAAGTTAGAAGTAAGATTTAATGTAAAATAAAAGCATCTGACTGTTTATTATACCCAAAACAAAAATAAAATAAAAATAGATAAAGTAGCATAGTTAGAATTCGGTAATCCCAACCGAAAAGAATGAAAGATGATGAAAGCAAGAAAGATAAAGTATGCGGAATGCAAGTGCGAGAGGTAAACAAGCGAGAACTGGAATGCAAGAGAACATAGATATAAAAAGTCTCTGACCATCATGTTAGAGGAATATAGCGACAAAAAAAAATAAAATTACGAGTATAAGATGTATTTCTGTTTAATAAAGTCAGTTCTCTCACAACACAGCTAAGGGACAGTAGTCCCTGAATTTGGTTTTTAAAAAACTCGTCCACCCGGTGTCTCAGCTTAATGGTGCTCCCACATTGCCGTTAGAAAATGTTTAATAACGTTAGTAAACATTTGTTAGCAAACATTTAATCACAAATAAATTTTCATGTTAGAAAATGTTTAGTAATGTTAGTAAACATTTTATAACAAAACAAATTATAACAAAATAAAACATGTGTTATCTTTTGTTTGTAAACATTTTATAAGGGTGATGGCGGGATAGGCGGTGCGGTGCGGTGGGGGTTAGAGTACGCAGGTCGCTGCGCGTGGTGTCTCGCTTGTCAGTTCCTTTGTGTCAGCGTGCATCGCTGTGCGTGTGTATTAGTGGTTGCGCGTGCGCCAAGCAATAAAATATGTCCGGTAATTGGAATAACGATGATGTTTACAAACTGATTGAAATGTTTCAAGCAAGAGAAGTACTATGGAACACGATGTCAGAGAGCTACAAAGACCGAAATAAAAAACACGATGCTTGGATGGAAATTGCCAGTGAATTTAATATGGATAAAAAAGTAATTGAAAAAAAGATTCGATCACTCGTAGGTCAATTTAACCGAGAATGTAAATCTAATAAATCTGGTGCAGGAGCTAATGAGTCAAGTAAATGGTTTGCATTTAAAAAACTCATGTTCCTTAAAGGCAAAAATATTCCAAGTTTAACTGTCGATGGAGGGTTGCAGGTGAGTTTTATTTTAACGTCTTTTAATAATATTTAGATGCCCAGTCCAAAAACCCTTCATTTGAAAAATATTCTGCGAATTCTTTTCTTATTTCTTTCCCATCATCTGTCAGGGATTCACATGCTTCAAGTGGTGTTAATTGCTGCTGTTCTAATCTCCATTGTCCATCGATACGTGTACCAGTTACTATGTCATCTCCATCATAGTATTGAGATGGAGCGTAAATCATGCTCGATTCAGTTTTTCTTATAAAATTATGCAGTAGCACGCATGTCATAATTAAAGTAGTAGTTTTTTCTGGATCTAATAATATTGTAGTTCGTAAAACTCTAAATCTGGCTGACAAAATCCCAAATGCGTTCTCTACTGTTCTCCTCGCACGACTCAGTCTATAACTGAAGATTTTTTCCTTAGAATTGCTATCCTGTGGTCCTGGAAAAGGTTTTAATAAGTGTTTTTGTAAAGGGAACGCATCATCTGTTACGAACACATAAGGAAGAGGTTTGTTTCTGCCTGGTAGTGAGCTGTCACTGGGTATTTTTAAACTATTGTCGTTAATTTTATTTCGAAATTTTGTGTTTGCGAAAACTCCGCCATCACTTATGCGTCCTTGGCAGCCAATATTCACGTACAGAAAGTTGTATTCTGCGTCCACTATCGCTAAAAGTACAACGCTGTAAAATCCTTTATAGTTGTAATATTCACTGCCGCTATCAATTGGCTTTTGTATGGCTACGTGCTTTCCATCGATACTTCCTAAGCAATTTGGGAAATTCCATTTTTCTTCAAATGAATTTGCCACGTGTAGCCACTCTTGAGGTGTTGTTGGTATCTGGAACAAAAATAGAAGATTAAGAAATAGGCGCGAAAAATAAATTTATAACTCGTTATTCTAACAAATTTTATTGGATATTTTTATTAAGTATGAAATATTAATAGAATACACTGTAAAAAAATATGATTTCAGTTAAGGGTTGTTAAGTAATAGAAAAAGAAAATCGCGGTTATAGATTTTTTTACAATTTTAGCTAATTTGACGCGCCTATAACTTGAAATTATCGTTTAGTTCTATTCTTTCAGGGTAACGAAGAAAACAGAATTGCTTCAGAAAACACTCTCAGTTTGAACGAAACAGGAAATACTGTCACTGATGAAACTACGGGCACGCCTTTCGCCACCCCAAAACCATTTCGGAAAAGAAGACGGCCTGAAGTAGAACAAGATCCAACACAACAAGAAGCTGTAAATATTTTACAAAGAATGTACGAATCTAGAAAAAGCAGGGATGAAAATGACGCATTTGGAGAGTATGTCTCGATGAAACTGAAACAAATAAAAAACAGTCATGCTAAGAATACTGCTCAACATCACATTAACAATATTTTGTACAATGCGACAATGGGACAATATGATTTTCCAACAACCTTTACAGACCCAACCGCTAGTAGTTCCTGGGGATACAACTCTGAACCAAATCTATCCACTTTTTCGGAAAATAATGCTGACTGTAGCTCGAGAGGATACTACACCGCACCGAGTCCCTCGGCTTCATTTGAAACCAGTTCTTCGGATAACTCCAGGACACATACTCGTACCAGCGCAAGAACACAGAGTCCGTCTAATTTATCGGAATCAAGCCAAGATTCGACCCAATCATTAAACGATTTGTTGGAATCAATCAAAAATTAAAAAATACATGTTTGGTTTGTTAAGTATTAAAAAAATTATTAGTAAGGTAAGATAGGTACCTACCTAAAGTATGATTAGATTAGATCATATTAAAAGTAAATAAAAAAATAATTAAAAATGTTGTTTGACTTACCTGTATGTATTCCTTTAAAACCTCATTGAGAGCCTCGCACACTTCTGGTACGATAATAGATATCACTTGGTCTGACAACTTGAACACATTTCCAAGACTTTTATAACTGCTACCAGTTGCCAAAAATCTTAACGTTACCGCAAGTCTTTCCGTCACACTTACAGATTTTCTAAATGTAGTGTCTCGTTTGCCTATTTTTGCCCCAATTAAATTTTGTAGATATTCAAATTCGGAACTGTTCATTCTTATAAAATCTTTTAAGCAACCATCAATACCTAAATCCTTGAGATAGTCTGTGGCACTATATTTTCCTCTAGCTTTTAGCGTTTGGCGCATCCAATAAGAGCGCTTTTTCTTCTTTTTTAAACAAAAAAATAAAAGCTATTCCAATGAGCAAATCTTCTTCCATTTTCGTGTAGACGTCCTCAGCCCTCAGAAGGCGAAACCAAACTGCGAGCCAATACTACACTCGCGAGCAACCAAATCGACTCACTCCTTGACGGCGCCCTTATGCATTGATTTTATTAAAACGACAAATGTCAATTGTAAATATGATATGTCATTCGAAAGCTAAAGATGTCAGCTTTAATTTGATGTCATTTTTATTGAAATACATTAATTATTTCTTAAGTTAATGACGTCTGAACGTAACAGTAGGAAAAATCGGAATTTATGAATTTATGAAAAGGTCTCGTATTTTGGAAATTACACAAAAATTGGTAGAAATTAAAAAAATATATATTAAATCAATATTTTGTATTGCCCCCTCTAGCCTTTATTACAGCCTGCAGTCTGTTTTTCATTGAAATGATCAATTTTTTTACAGTCTCTTGAGGAATGCCGTTCCACTCCTCTAACAATGCTGACTTTAGATCATCTACGCTCGAAGGGACTGGATTCCTGGCTCGAACCCTTCGTTTAAGCTCGTCCCATAAGTGCTCGATGGGATTCATATCCGGGCTGAGCGCAGGCCAGTCCATCGTGCGCAATTCGACCTCTTCAAGAAATTGCCGAGTGACTCGTGCCGTGTGACAGCGGGCATTGTCGTGCATTAACACGAAGTCTTCGCCGACAAACCCTGCGTAGGGCACAACATGACTCAGTAGGATGTCGGTGATGTACCGATCAGCTGTTAGCCCGCCTCCACGGCCGCCCCCAGGCACGAAAACAAGATCAGTTTTTCCTCTAAGGAAATACCAGCCCACATCATGCAGGAACCGCCGCCATACGCCACTGTTTCAGCAAAACAGCATTGGGAAAAACGTTCCCCCGGACGCCTGTAGACTCGGCTTCTCCTGTCACTGCCACGCAAACACATTCTGCACTCATCAGTAAACAGTACCGACCGCCAATGCGTAATGCTCCAGTTGAGATGTTCTCGAGCAAAATAAAGGCGCGCTTGACGGTGGCCTGCAGTGAATTTGGGGCCCGTCGCAGGCCTTTTTGGCCTCAAATTGGCTTCCTTCAAGCGTCTTCTCACCGTCCATTCGCTTACAGCCACCCCTCGTGTATGTCTCAATTCCTGTTGCACATCAACACCCGTGAGGTGTCGATTGCGCAGCGAGGTTGAGACAATGAAACGGTCGTCTCTCTCTGATGTGCACCGGTGGCGGCTCGTTCTTGGTCTCCAATTAAAGACACCAGTCTCTTGGAACCGTTTGTATACTCGGGACACTGCAGACTGGCTCAATTGGAGCTGGGCAGCGACTGCTCGCTGACTTAACCCTTGTTGCAACAAGGCAACAACTTGAGCTGCTTTTTCTGGCGTGGTATCCATGGTTTCACTAAAACTTTTAATGCAATTTACTGAGATGTGTACCGGCCAACTTGTGATAAGCGACTGATAGGGTAAACCGGATGTGGGCGGGTTTTATAGCGGGGAAAGGTAGCGCAACTCGTGGATACCTTATGGAGCAAATTTTCCCTGACGCCTAATTAAAATGCGTCATTAAATCAGCGCTTCAATTTTTTTTAGGGTATTGATGTTAAATGAGAGTATCAACCTTCAGCTTACGAATGACATATCATTTTTATAATTGACATTTGTCGTTTTAGCAAAATCAATGCATATGTGCGCCGTCAAGGGGTGAGTCGATTTGGTTGCTCGAGAGTGTAGATGTTATAAAATGTTTAAACATTTTCCATCAATGTAGGAGCACTTATAACATGTAACAGTTTCTAACAAAGTGCAACAATTGTTAACATTTGTTAGTAAATGTTTTGGTGTTATAAAATGTTTACAAACATTTTATAACGGCAATGTGGGAGCACCATAACTGGCGCAGTCGTAACGGATTTAGAATCAACCGGTATAATTGCACAGAGAAGATTAACGTCTGGAGTCAACGCTTCACATCGCAGAGCATCCGACGCTAAATCCGAAGAATCTACAAGAGCACCAGGGCTGGACAAAAGAGGAACTCAAACAACATCGGTCATGTTATTGAGCAACGAAATCATATAAGGAATTCAAAAAAAAAAGAAAAAAAAAATTTAATAAACTTTTAAGTTTTTAATCAGCTATAAGCGCCATAACAACAAATTTATTGACAACTGTCAGTTACCTGCCAAATGTCAGACGTCACGTTGGATTGCTATTGTTCATAAAAACTACACCGTTACAACATGCATGCATGCAGCGTGGCACTACCTCTTTCAAGATCTGTTTTACTTATTTACAGGAAAACTGGTTGTGAAAAAGTGGAAATCGATGAGAGACGAATGGATGAAATGTCATAGAAAATTAAGCGAGAGCAAGTCGGGATCGGGAGCTAATCCAATAGTTCATAAGTACACGAACTATGACAACATGAAATTTTGTCAAAAATAAATAGCCCAACATAGGGATACTGAGTCAAATATGCAACCAACCTTTAACACTGAAAGTGACGACAGCCATGATGCATTGATCAGAAAAAGGAAGAAAGAACAAGTTCATAAAGAAAAAGATTTGAGTGCAGTAGATAGAAGAATGATTCAATTTATCGATTCTATGCAAAAAAAGAAAAGAAAACCGATGACAGCAGAATTATGTCATTTTTCAAGAGTATTGCTCCAACAATAGAGAAGTTCAGTGACGATGAAGTTGTCGAATTTCAATATCAAGTTATTTCAATATTACGGAATTTTAAACAAAGAAATATAAATAGCAACACATCAGAATCTCAAAGTATACACCTGCAAGAATCCATCCAACTTCAGCTTAACCTATGATACTGAAGCTTATGGATATTCTACTGCACCTGGACCTTCTAACGTGAGAAGCCAATCTAGACTTACTACTTATAGTTCCGAACTAGAATTTGACTCTTAGGCTGCCTGTCCTTTGACGCGGAGAGGGGCAGCGGAGCGGAGAAACGAAGAAATATTAACCAATAGGATTGCATGAAATCTCCGCTCCGCTTTAGTGGAAAGGGATTTGCGAGCTAGTTTAAAAATTCATACATTTTCGGAAGCGGTGCGTGGTAGCGGTGCGAGGTAGCGGTGCGAGGTAGCGGTGCGAGGCGGCGGAGCGGGGCAGCCGAGTGAGCCGGCGCGGCGCGGCGCGGCGGGGAAACGGCCCGGTCTCGGGGGCGGGGGTATGGGATATTGGGATAGTATGCCGCTGAAGTTTGTCCAGTACGTACGTGCGCTTTGTTGTAACGAAGAATTTTGAAAAATGGATGAAAGACTCATCGAAAGCGTAAAAAAGTTTCCTTGCCTGTGGGACACGAGTTCAGAATTTTATAAATGTAACGAAACAAAGGATGCGGCATGGAATCTCATCATTAATGAAGTAAACATAAAAGACGGTAATTATATATTTTTATTAAAATAAATATCATAGCTTACACTTCTTGCAATTCGTGAGCGCGCGTGAACATTATTTGTGTTGAAGTCTTGTACGTGTATGAGTATTGTTGTTAAGTATTTCAAGATTTTTTTCTTACGGTATGCGCTATGCGTTGCTGCCTTAACGCACACACAGATACATCGTCAACACAAACAAAGCCCACACGCAATCCTGATTTGCAACATATCGATACTTTCATAATATTAGCTGTATTTCACTTTACTTAATAGAACTTTAGTTTTTTTTATAATTGTTGATTGAAATTCGTGACGAAATGCGAGTATCTTGCCATGGAACTTTCCCCTGATTATTGAAGTAAGAACAATACATTTCTCGAACTTGATAACCTTTGTTTCTATAGTGTGTTTCTATTCTGTTATCCATTGAGATTAATATCTGCTCCTTGTTATTTTCGTTACTGTTTAGGTAATCAGGTTGTCGATCAATTAAATAATTGTGCAACACACATGTTGCTTTTATTATTTTATCAACTGTTTCGATTTTGCATTCGAAATCTTTATGATACACGTACCACTTTCGTGCCAGTACCCCAAAAGTTGCTTCAACAATGCGACGTGCCCGTGACAAGCGTTAATTAAATACTCTTTTTTCTGAATTCAGTCCATCACGGGGGTAAGGCCTCATAAAATTTTCCATTAATGGAAAAGCTTCGTCTCCTATAAATACAAATGGCAATGGCTCTCCGTCCTGATAAAGTGGTACGGGCTGAGGTAAATTTAAGCTCCTCTCTTTTAGGCGTTTTCCGAAAATGCTGTCGTCAAAAATTCCTGCATCTGAAAACCTTCCCATAGATCCTACATCAACCATTATGATTTTTCTTCTGGCATCAGCTAAACACATCAAAACCACAGAAAACCTCTTTTTATAATTGAAAAATGATGACCCTGATTTAGAAGGAGACTTGATATATACATGCTTGCCATCAAGAGCACCTAAGCAATTTTCGAATTGCCATAGGTCATCAAAATCCTTTGCAATTTTTTTCCAGTCGTTTTCTGTTGGTTCTGGCATAACATAAGGTTGCAATACGTTCCAAAGAACATCGCAAACTTCTTCTATAATTCTTGACACACTTTTTAATCCAATCCTGAAATTCTCTGCTATCCCCGTAAATGACTGGCCGGTTGCTAAATATCTGTAAAATAATAAAAAAAAACTTTTAACAATTACTCAAAACTAAACAAGTACCTAAATAAAAAATAATAACAGTTTTCACTTTTTAATTATGTGTATATAATACTACAGTGATGTGTTTGTTACTTGTTTCAGTTACAACCGCCAAATACCGATGGAAACAACTTAGAGATAACCATCGAGATGCATTAAAACGTCAAAATGCAACAAGGAGTGGACAGGCTAGAAGACAACGCAAGGAGTGGAAATATCAAAACGCCATGTCATTTCTTCTACCGTACATGTGTAACAGAGATCGAGCATCAAATTTTGAATCCTTAGAAGACTCGGCAAATGAGAATTCAAATCAGCCAAATTTTGATGATAATTCTCAAGAATCAAGCGGTATCTTGCCATCAACATCAAATAATCTTACCTCTGTCAATGTTTCCGATGATTCGACAGCATCTGGTCCGATTCCTTCCACATCGAAAAAAAGGAAGAACGATGAGATCCTAGATATATTAAGAAAAAATCAAGAAAACCGCGATCTTTTAAGACAAGAACGTACGGAAGTTAAAAATATGATGGGAGCCAGGGACAAGTATGATGAAATAGACTCTTTTTTTTTAAATTTGGCTGCGTCAACAAAAAAGTTGCCATTTTATTTACAACTTCAAATAAAAAAAAATTGTTTTAATGCTGTAATGACAGCAGAAGAAACTAATTTGCAACAGTCCTGGTATTCTCCGAATAATTATGGTTACTCTACAAGCTCAACACCAACATCAGGCAATATAAATATCAGTAATAATACTGCAAATTCTTCGCATGTTGAAGAAACTGAGGCTACTACTGAACACTCATCAACATTTCCACAAAATGACATCAATATATCTACTGCTACCGCTTCAGATGTTCCAGAAACTCAGAACACTGGAAGAACTGGAACGCCTGTAGTAGAGCTAACAGGTTCGGAGGAAACTGCAGATCAATATGTGGATAACAATATTAATTTCAATTTTTGAATTATTTTTCATGGTGTTAACTTAGAAAATTAATAAAAGTTACTTTGATTTTAAAATGAGTACTTACTTTAAACACACTGCTAACCTTTCACAGCTACTGATGGAATTTCGGAAATTTGAGTCCTGTTTCTGAATATATGGTTGAACCAGAGAGTGCAGCTTATGAAAAGTAGATCGAGAAACTCTATAAGAATTTTCGAAAGTTTCTTCATCAGCAGTTCGGAAAAAAGTATAATATTCACCGTGCACTGAACGATACTTGATATGATTTCTTAACCAAAATCTATGTTTTCTTATAGAATTATTAATATAGTATGTTGTAAGTAATTCGGTTTCTTCCGAGTCTAACATTTCTTCTTCGAGCAATGTGAGGTAGTAACATTTCAACTTTTGCGTCGACAACATGTCTGTTTTCCGTAATATTTCGCGTATGACTGAACTGACCGCCCGCCGCCCTCCGCTCAAATGACTCGTTGCGTGAACTCGGCCTAGCTCCGCACAGTCCGTTACTCCGCTCCGCAATACTCGCTGGCTCCGCACCGCTGCCTAGCTCCGCGTCAATGGACAGACACAGTCCGTAACTCCGCTCCGCAATACTCGCTAGCTCAGCTCCGCTGCCTCTCTCCGCGTCAATGGACAGGCAGCCTTACACTCGAGTTGGTCAAAGTCAACCCAGCGTGCAATTATTATTTTTCCTAAAATTGGAAACACTCAGGTTACCATTAAATTGGAAACACTTAGGGTCCGTTCACACAGACCGGCTCGGAGAGGAGAGCAGATTTTTATCACGTTGGAAACAGTGTTTTGAGTGATTGTAGTAAAGTTTATTTTTGCATTTGCACCTTTTTTGTCATTAAAAATGCCTGAACGCGCTTCGTGTGAAGTAATAAAAGGAGCCGACCGGCTCCGCTTGCGTGCTCTTTCTCGCTCGCGCAGCCGATCGGCTCTGATTGCGTGCTCTTTCTCGCTTGCGCAGCCTGTCGGCTCCGATTGCGTGCTCTTTCTCTATCGCGTAGCCGATCGGCTCCGATTGCGTGCCCGCTGCGGCCGCGCCGACCGCCATTTTGATAGCAACATTTGAACGTAATAGTTGTGCGTACTTGTACGAAAAGATGAATGATGAAAAATTAATAATACTCGTGTCAAAATATGAGTGTTTATTTGACATAACCAAGCCATCATATAGCGATCGGATAATGAAAGACAATGCATGGGAGGAAATTAGCAAATGTCTCGGAATAAGTGGTAAGTAAGGTTTTCATTGTTTTACACCTACCCCCAGATACTCAAACGAATTTTAAAGCAAGGGCTTCTTAAACTCGTGCTGCGACGTGTTAGATTCAAAGTCAAAATAGGAATAACATGAGTTTAAATGCGCCCTTACTTTAAAAACTCGTTTGAGTATCTGATCGTTAGAATATACTTATGTAGTAGACAATTTTTATTAAATATAACTTAAGAAACTCGCGTAGCCATTTGATCTTGCCAATCTAAAGCACCACTTGATGAAAAATAATCCTTAAATTTATTCCTTGCTGTTAGAACTGCGTCGCTATTAGAACTGTTTTCATTATTATTGTCTGTTATTGCTGTTAATAAATTTATATTGCTGTGAAATTCATTCTCTTGTCCTGGCGTCCGATTTTCTATTAAAAAATTATGTAAACATGTAGTTGCTAATATAATTAAATCACAGTACTTCGGCTGAATTTTCATTCGTTTTTGATAAATTTCAAATCTTTGAGTTAGCATTCCAAATGCACATTCTACGACTTTTCTTGCCCTGCTTAAACGCAGATTAAATACTTTTTTTGATAATTCTGTTCTTGCTTGTTCTCTTGGATACGGCCGCAATATATTATTGCTCAAAGGAAATGCCTCGTCTCCTATAAAAACATGTGGTAAGCTTTCAGTGGTACTAGGTAGAGGTTTATTTGGGGGCAGCTTTAACTTATTGGTGTTGAGTTTTTTCCAAAATTTTGAATTCTGTAAAATTCCGCCGTCGCTATTTTTACCATATGATCCGACATCAACAATTAAAAAACTGTATTTCGCGTCGACCACAGCTAGTAACACTGTACTGAAAAAGTTTTTATAATTATAGTATAAGCTTCCACTATTATCTGGTGCCTGTATATTGACATGCTTTCCGTCTATAGCGCCCAAACAGTTAGGAAAATTCCAAATATTAAAGAAATCACGTGAAACCTTTTCCCACATTTCTTCATCTGGCATCTGCATAACTATGGGCATCAAAACATCACAAATTACTCTGATTGTCTCATGAATAATTGAATGAACTGTAGAAATTCCCATTCGAAAATTAAATGACAAGTTTTTGAAACTGCAACCAGTGATGAGGAATCTGTAAAAATAAAACAAACACACAAAATAGAAATATAAGACTGCCGTACCAAAACGAACTATAAAATAAAACTTAAAAGAAAGTTCTTTTTTACCAAAAAGAACTTTCTTTTATAATACCATTTTTTCGCAATCGAAACCAAATATCTAATGTAACATTATCATCGGATGATTCAGAGCCTGGCACACCAATACCACCACCATCGACATCATCTAAACGTTCTGACCATTCTGAAGTTGAATCGCTTGCAAGTACTTCTGGCTCGAAAAAGAGACCACGCTTAAGCAAAGATGTTGCTACGGTTTTCGAAGAGTATCTTGAAGAAAAAAGAAATACTACACCCCGTGACAAGGCATTACGTAATTTTTTTTTGTCTATGTCAGATACAGTGGAAACATTCCCAAAAGAAGTCCAAGCACGAATTAAAAGGCGCGTGTTTAACATTGTTAATGAAGCTGAATTAAGTCTGTATGAAAATAGTACAGATTTGAATTATTCTTTGTCTATAAATTCACCGCCATCGACTAATCAATCTACTTACCTAGTGTCAAACGAAACCTATATTCCTCAAAACTATCCAGATCAGACTACTTACGGGTACAATACCAGCACACAAAATACAAAATAATAAACAATCAAAAACAATAATAATTATAATAATAATAATTAAACACACACAAATCTGTACTATTTAATTACATTTCATTAACGTAAATAATGCTTAATAAATGGAGGGCTGTGATTTTGTGATCTATTTAGATGTTTGTGTTATTTAACATGATTAGTATAAGTAATTTACATTTCATTAACGTAAACAATGCTTAATAAATGGAGGGCTGTGATTTTGTGATCTAAATAACATGATTAGTATAAATAATTGTTTTTTATTTACCTTAAAGTTACCGTTAACCTTTCTTCGGCTGTAATGGTGCAACGATAATTTGTAGTCTTTTTTGTTATATGTACTCTTAACAAATCTGTCAATTTCAAAAATTGCCAATATTCCATACGATAATACTCATAAAATTTTAGGCTATCTCTCTTCAATTCCTCGAAAATGGTGTGAAACTCCCCATGGATTAGTCTGTTTTTCCAAATATGTTTTACCCATATTTGTTTCCGCTTGCGCTTACGTTTCCTATGTTCTATTTCAAGTAATCTTGCTAACAAATATATTTCTTCGTCGGAGCTATCTAAATCCATGTTTCGAAAAGCACACGTTAACACACCGAAAACAAAACTTAGACTGCGCGGAATACTGGCACTGCCTTTGTAGTGTATCCACCCGACTCCGAGCGCATCCGACCGGCTCCGAGCGCATCCGACCGGCTCCGAGCACATCCGACCGGCTCCGAGCACATCCGACCGGCTCCGAGCGCATCCGACCGGCTCCGAGCACATCCAACCGCACCCGCTTTCAGATCTCTTCCAGCCGGTCGATGTGAAATAGTTGGCGGCTCCGCTCCGGCCAATTCCAAGCGTATACGACCCGGTCTGTGTGAAAAGAAAAAAGCAGGCCGATGCTCTCCGAGCCGGTCTGTGTGAACGGACCCTTAGGTTACCATTAAATTGGAAACCCTTAGGTTAGCATTTAATTGGAAACACTCAGGTTACCATTAAATTGGAAACACTTAGGTTACCATTAAATTGGAAACACTCAGGTTACCATTTAATTGGAAACCCTCAGGTTACCATTTAATTGGAAACACTTCTATTGCTGACTACAGAGAATTCCATTCAATTGGAATTGAGGTTGCCCCAAAGGACTCGAAATGGCCAGTCTACCTACGCCCGACAAATTAGAACTTGAAGGTGACACCACTTTTGTGGGCTTAAGATGGAAAAATGGCAAAGAAACCCTTAAAAGATATACTAGCTTCATAATATTATAAATATTAAAATGAACACTATGTTGTTTGTTACAGTATCCAAATAACTGGTCTTATACATCATACATCACCACTCTCACCACCGGCGTCTGGATCTGGTGGGTTAGCGGATTCAACGACTGTACAGCAAATTACGATAGGGAAGATGATAATAGTCGTGGGCGAGATGTTACCACTGATTTCATGAATAGACAGAAAACTTTGGCTTACAGCATCAGAACGACATCATCCGGAGCTAAAGTGATTCGAATAGAGATTTTCGATGCCAGTAATTTTGATAACTTCGAACAATCTGTAGGCCGATGTAATGCGGAAATTTGTACACAGTTGTGTCGAACGTCTTTACTGACGACGTATATACTCGAGTTAAAGAAATTCTTAGGAACATAAACAACAGTTTTAAATGGCTATCCATATGATGAGTTAAGGTAGAATGAATAATTATATATTTAGTTAAGTTATATAAGTAACGGTTTATAAAAATAAAATAAATGCATTATATTTTCTTGATCTTTTACTTTCTTAATAAGTACCTATCTATATAAGTTGTTCATTCATTTCAATATTAAAACAATAATGGGTTGATTCAGCTGACATTGTACCCTAAGTATGGCATTGATCTATGCATAGTTTATAACGAGGGATAATGTCGGATCATATCTCATTATAAACGTTACCGCTTCGCGCGTCGGTAAAGTTAAGTAATAATAAAACACGACGCAATTATGCATCTGATTGGTGAATGAACAGCTGAATAATACTAAGAATTAGGGCAATCCAGATACGCTGATACTAACGATATTGTAGACAGAATGTCATATACAGGGTTTGTAATAAAGCTTGGGAATAATACTATTAATTGGGAAGCCCATGGAACAAATAAAAAAGGTAAGAATAAACAAGAAGACACTTTACCAATTCCGCAAGTGTACTAGATTCATTATTGTGGTCTACGGAAAAAGATTTAAGCACAATAAACCAAGTACATGCCATTTACAAGACGGTAAAAATATTTACGATCAGCTTATAAAATATGACTCCGAAATAAAAGAAATATTAATTGTGACCGAGCCGTTCGATGAAGAAAAATTTGAGAATGAGTTACATGAGGCAGATAAATATTTAAAAAAATGGAACTTGCTCGACCGTAACGTACAGGTCACTCTTAACTAGAAAGAAGTTGAAGCAAACTAAGGAATATCGCTGACTTACGATTTTAATGTCCACTCTCAGAGGTCAGAGCCAACAGCAGCCTGCCTGATTGTTAATACCAATACGAAGAAACACTAAGAAGTGAAATGCATTTGGTGTGAAAAAGATCACGCAAGTACACAATGTTTTAAAATTTCTAAAATGACTATAGAAGAATGGAGAGAACATTTGAAGAAGAAGAAAGCTTGTGCCTTGTGTTTGGAGATAGGACATCACGCCTAAATATGCCGAAGTTATATAAAGTGTTACGTATGTGGTCAAAGACACCCGTGTTGTGTACATCAGGCCACAGACAAAATGAAAAGCTTGCGGTGACAATTCAACATTATGCAGTTCAGGCAACTAGTAAAACCACGACATTAAAGGATGACAGAAGAAGGTAAAGTTCAAGTAGATTTGCAAAAGGTTCGGGTCGAGGACCAGTCACCCCTAACGCAATGCTCGACCTCTTTGGGGTACGGCTACCCTAAACGACTGTGTAAGGAAAAGGTCGATAAGTGTAGCCATTGTGGGGGACCCCACAAGAAGGCCGAGTGTAAAGATTGGCTTGCAGGAATGGAACCGGCGTGTTTTAATTGTAAAGCGGCAAAATTAGATAAGTTCGACCACAATGCCTTCGGCCAAGAGTGCCCGGTAAGGAAGCGCTGGGATGCGATAGCGCGATGCGAGCCAACGAAAGGAAACGGAAGAAGGCGGAAAAAGATGCATTGATGGAACAGAAGAAATTGGAAGGAGAAGATCGAAAACGCCGCAAGTTTCAAGACACCCAAGCCAAAAAAACCAGAAGACATCTGTGTTATTCTTCTGAGTCAAGTGTTAAAGTCTCATCGGCAGAAAGCGACATTGACGATGAAGAAACGGATGAGGATGATAGTGACAGCAAACTTATCCCTCCGAAAAAAGTGAACGGCGAATTAGTCATCGTTCGTTATGACGGCAGGTTTTATCCCGGAAAAGTTATTACGGCGCTTCCATTGGTCGCTTCAATTTCTGCCATGGCCAAGTGGGGCGGCTATGGAAATGGCCAGTTCGGTCCGACGTTTGTGAATACGAGTGGAAAAACGTCATCACTACCATAAAGGAGCCTTAGAAAACAAGCAAAACGCGAGACCTCTTTAATGTGCTTGAAATGAAACACTTTGAAGACTAGACTTATTTAAAATAATTAAATAAATTTCTTATGAAGCAGTCTATAAGGCTTATTTTTATTTAGAACACAGAATATAGCATTGAAACTGGGTGGGCAACTACTAGTGAGAAAGTGGCAATCTACTAATTTTTCTCTTATCTCAAGTGGCCATCTACTAGTATTTGTATTTGTATTTCTTTTTAATTTTTTTTTCTTCTTGAATTTTTTAAACTGGAGTAATCTGTTGATTGATCTTAATAAATCCGAGTTTAAGTTATCGCAAAACGCCTTCACCGAGTGCATACACCGATTAACAACACAGACAGTGTTTAAAAACAAAAACTACTGCATTAAATGGCCATCTACCGGCACCGCTACATTATCTAGTAACAAAGGTTGTCCTTGTGTAAGCATAGTTACGAGGACGTAACTCCCGCTGCTAGTTTATCTTTTTCGCACTTACTTGGGTTAAAACATCCACAAAATCTTTAAATTTTGTCTGCCTACCTTTTATTATGCTACGCTTTTTGACAAGCTTCTTTAAAGTCTCTTTTCCTTCCATGGCTTCAACTTAATGGCTATACTACCGGTATCAACAGTGGATGTAGCAATACCTTCGATAAAAAACTGTGAAAATTCACGTATTACGTTAAGTAACTTTTGTAATTCTACACCAGTCAAGTCAGTTCTAATCAGGGATTCCGTAGTGATCAAGACATCATATTTTAAGTTGGACTCGCAAGTGAGATACTGCTGATCACGAGTTCGGTAATACGTAACACCTCGATTCAAAACATCCGTGCCGATTATAATCGGTGTGTTCATAAACTACATGCAAATCTACTTCCAATGTGATGTCACTAAATTCAATTGGTAGGGTTACAAAATACGTGGACTCTATTTCTTGGCCACCGATACCTCGTAAAATTCTAAAGGCAGGCTTACAGTTATATTTAAAATGTTTTAACAGAGAAGAGGAAATTAGCCAAATTCTTGAACCGGAAACAATAAGGACATCGACTGGGATCCCTTGTATAACCGCTACGACAATATCATTATGTTTGCCGTTTGGGTTTTCTCGGCAAAAGTTAACATTATTCGTATTACATGTCTCAGACTAAATCTTTGCAAAACAATTTTCGTCTTCATGGCCAGACTTTTTACAGAAACTACATAAGCTCGGGTTTAATTGAACTTTAGAGAGGAGTATTCTTACGATTGTTGTTAGTGTTGGTATCGTTACTTGGAGCTACCTTAGTTCTTTTAAAACAATTCGCCTGTTTGTGCCCATGTTTACCACATATAAAAAATTTACCGACTTCAAAACGTCGTTTGCCGATCATTTACTCTATGCCTGGTGTTAAATGAACGTTCAATACGCGACCCACTTGAATTTATCTTAAAATTGGAGGAAGATGATTTGACATAAATAGAAAGAAACTCAATTAACTCGTTCGGCATTCATTTGGCGTTAGTGGCCGATGCACGGATCATCGGGTCGGTAATACCTCGTACAATTATTGCCGATATCAACTCGTTACTTAATCTTCTAACAATCCGTAACCTCAAAAGGGACCTACGGGCATAGCTAGCGTATGTAAGAAAATAATCAGAATTGGTACTCATAACTTCGTACAAAATGTTAGCTACATCTGGTTTTTAGGGCTTAAATTCTTTTTTAAAATTACTCCAACTACGGTCGTTTGTAACCCATTCATTAAGCCATGTTTTAGAGTCTCCTTGTAAACAATTGCCAATACGAGACAGACATTCGTGATCACTCCAATTGTTAAGGAACCTAGCACGATCTACCTCTTCACACCAGGTATATATGTCATTGACATTCGGATCAAAATTAGAAATGTAATAAGATTGGTTAGCTCTCACCGGCATATTTATGGATCGTATCGCATCAATTAAGGTAGAGGCACCAGTAATTGACCACTTAAGATCGCTGCTAAAATGTTTTTTTATTGATCACACACATTTAAAATTTAGAATTTCAGTGGGTACTTAAAAGAAATCATTATACCCTTCAGATTAAGTTTTGCTAATAAGTTTTTCAATTGAACAAAACATACACACTTCAAAAAAATTTGAACCAATTTAAGTTTTTGCTCCAGTAGTTGACCAGTAAAAATCTGAAAAAATTAGTGGTTGACCGTATTAAGCATCAGTAGTTGACCATATGAATATAAGCTACTTTTATGGTAAATAAGACCACAAATATGTCAAAACTCAAACATTTTAATTATAATATAGAAAAAATATTTAGTGACGAACGCTAGAACTGGAAGGGCAGATAGGTCTTTTGGAAACTTAATCCCACATGAAATCTAGCTCAGGAACAGAGTAAACATTACACGTTTTACTGGTCTTTTTGGGTTCATTTATATGGGATATTACATTTTTCCATTGATATTCAAGAACATCAGGTCTCTCGGGCCATTTCTATAAGCGACCACACTGTATCATGGATGAAATTGTTGCAGTATATTCAGTAACATTAATTATTTTGCCAGGGTAATACTTATTATCGTATGTGAAAATAACAAATTCATTAATTTGTTTTAATAACGGTTTTCTAGAAGGGTTTAGGTTGCTTAAGTTTTCATCTCCCGAGGATTCTGAAACCTCACTATCTCCAGAAGAAAAATCGACACTCGAGTCAGAGCTATCTGAAAGAATCTTTGATACACTTTTAATGTGTTTATTTTTCACCACTTTAACCCTATTTTTCTTTACTCTTTCATTCTCTTCCTTCTTTCGTTGCCTTTCAGTGGCTCGTTCTATCTTCAATTGCTCAAGATCCTCTTTCTTCTTCTTTTTGGTTTCGAAATAATTTTGGCACAATTCTCCGGACACAATCGTTGGCATTCTTTCCCTCATTATCCTTTTTTTCTTGTTCTCTTCAAACGCAGGATAAAAGAAGTGCCTCTTAAATGGACTTGGTATTTCCTTGTGTGACGGACCTGCCACGTTCTGTTTATTTAGACTCCTAGATGTTTCTATTACTGAAACTGAATCCGAAGCATTTGGATCCAAGGCAGTAATGACATCTACGAGGGGAGGTCCAAAAGTTCGCGGAATGGAGGGGATGGAGTGGGGATAGGGTAGCTCGCTTAGTGTCATACTAATTGGGCACTCATAATTAGTATATATATAACATTTCAACCCTATAGTGCCATTCGTTTACGAGTACTCGCCTGCTGAACAAGTCAATCCGGAAGCAAACTGCAACTATGGAGAAAATTGAACATCGCGCTGTGATAAAATTCCTTACCAAGCAAGGAAAAAACGTTCAAACCATTTTAAATGAAATGGAAGCCGTTTATGGAGATCAGTGCCCTGGTAAAACAATGGTTTATAAGTGGCATGGTCTTTTTAAACATGGTCGAGATTCAATTGAAGACGACTCTCGCTCTGGGCGGCCAGCTGACGCCACCACATCAGACATCGTCGAAAAAGTCGAAAAACTTGTACTCGAAGACACACGTTTGAAGAAGAAACAATTATCTGCATTTGTTGGAGTATCAGATACAACTATTTTGCGTATCCTGCACGACCACCTGGGCATGACAAAAGTCAGTGCAAGATGGGTGCCGAGAATGCTCACGCCGCTTCAAAAACAGCAGCGCGTCGACGCGTCTAAGCACTTTTTGGAGTTGTGTGGAGACGAGCCCGTGCAGATTTTGGAGCGGATTGTTACTGGAGATGAAACATGGGTTCATCACTTTGAACCTGAGTCCAAACAGGAGTCCATGCAATGGCACAAAAAGGGTACACCACCTCCCAAAAAATTCAAGGTGTCAGAATCGGCGGGAAAGTTGATGGCCACTGTTTTTTGGGATTGTAAGGGAATATTACTCATTGATTATAAAGAAAAAGGTACCACTATAACCGGAGAATACTACGCACTCATATTAGAAAAGTTAAAGGAGTCAATTAAAGAAAAACGTCGAGGAAAATTGGCCAAGGGTGTGTTGCTTTTGCAAGACAACGCGCCGGTTCACAAGAGCCGAGTTGCCATGGCTGATCTGCACACACATGGGTTCGAACCACTTGTTCACCCACCCTACAGTCCAGACCTGGCTCCTAGCGATTTTTATTTATTTCCAAATTTAAAAAAAGAGCTAAGGGGAAGGAAATTTTCCGACGATAATGAAGTGAAGGAGGCAATTTCGGCCCATTTTGAGGCCAAAGACAAAAAATATTTTTTCGATGGTTTAGAAAAATTAATTCATAGATCGAATAAATGTATTAGACTTAAGGGTGATTATATTGAAAAGGAAAAATAAATTTATTGTTATATTTCATTGACAACCCTTTCATTCCGCGAACTTTTGGACCTCCCCTCGTAAGTCCATTACAGAAGCTCCTTCTATATTTCTTCCATCAGAAATAGTGATTGCAATCCGGCGTCATTTTCAGTCCGGCCGGATACGACCGGATTCCCATCAATCCGGCCGGATCCGACCGGATCCGACCGGATTGATTAAATCAAGATGATTTTCACTTTTTAGTACAAAATAAGAAAGTTAATCAAGTGTCACTGCACTTATATGTAGGTAGTTTATAAAAAATAAATCACAAATATATAAAATCGACTTTATTTCCTAACCAAAGTTAAGACAAATAGACAACAAGAAAACAATTAAAATTTAGTAGTGTAGGTAACTACTAACTAGTAATAATTTTACGACGTAACGAGTAGCTTAGTCTTTCTAGATTTCACTTTCATAGATAGATCAATTTATAAGTAACAATATTAATTATCAAGTAACTATAATATCTAATAGATACAATTAACCTTACGTAATTAACTGAAATGAGATCAAAATCATTATTAAAGTATTTGAGAATGCTAACAAACAATTCTTATAGGTATTTATGATTATGACAGATACCATCATGATTTGATGAATCTGTCGAACGAATTAATGGCAAAAATTATCACAATAATGAGTTTAGAACTTTTTAGTTTAATCAATTTACGACGAATAGTTATTTTAAGTAATAATTGTAAAAAAATATAAGTATTAAAAGAAAATCAATATTGATTTTAAAAATAAGATCGTAGAAAACAAATATTGTTAATTGTGTCATCAGCTAAACGACTTCTAATAGAGCTGCAAATATAGCCTGGGGCCGAAAATGCCCTTTCAGAAAACGCATTTAAAGTACCTATTCATGAAACAGCTATATTATTTTCCCACAAACTGCTAGCACCGGATCCGGTCTTCGGATCCGGTATATTGGTACCGGATCCGGTAACCATTAAATGATACCGGATCCGCCGGATTACCGGATCCGTTTTTCCGGATTGCAATCCCTAATCAGAAAGAATCTCTGAAGAATCGAGGTGTGCTAATAAATTATCAGCAATCCTAGTAGAGGCCTCTGTTGCTTGTGGGAAATCATCATTTCTGACCGGCCCGTCAGAAATATTTTCCCCATCAACACAGTTTAAACTTTCTTCAGCCTCTGAAGAAAGTGTCTCTATTTTTATTTTCTTCCACAATTTAAATAAAGAAGTGTCCAGTGGATCTCCATTCCGATTCTGAAGTACCTTCAGATGGGAGCAGAAAAAGTATCTATTTTTGAGGCATCCAAAAATCCAAACCCCGAAAATTCAAACCCCGCTTTAGGCATTGCGTTTTCATCACGGTTGAAATACGTTCTTGTTCTTGGGATAATCCTTGGTCTGGTATCACAAAAGCTAGCGGATTCCACGGGAACAATCCACATTTTTTGAATCCATTGGACAACATAGATTTTGTAATATTTTGAAGTATCACTTCTTGCAGTAACTTTGCGAAATCTTTTTTTTTTAGGATATAAGAACCTCCTTGAACAACATTGTCCATCCTCCATTGATGGATTTTTTTCCTCCATGCTTCTTTGAGGCTTCTGTACACTGCAACATCCAAAGGCTGTAAAATATGGGTGGCGTTCTGTAACAAAGCTGCCAAAATTATCCCATTTTTTTCACAAAATTGGCTTGTTTGCAAACATAAATGGGACGCATGGCCATCCACGAAAAGAATGACTGGAAAAGTTATTTGTTTTTGTAATAACCAGGGATGAAAAATATCGGCAATAAATTCAAAAAATGCCTCACATGTCATCCATCCTGAATCCGTTTTTCCTAGCCCCCATTCCTTAGGAAAATTTTCTGCTATATCTTGAGGAATACGCTTATATTTGGGAAGGTCAAAAGAACTGTCACGTCGACTTAAGTACGCCAACAATTTAAGAGCGGTCGCGAGCTATCTTAAAAGTGAAAATCTAAGCTGTTAACATGTCGGCTTCATCATTATCATCGCTTTCGGACAATGAGAGGCCTAGCGTCTGTCGGCAAAACTTAAAGAAAATTAATGCGTTTGAAAAATACACGAATGCAGAGTTTCGCCCAAGGTTTCGCTTATAGAAAAAAACTGTTTTGTATTTGTATTCCATATTTAGAAAAAGTATCGAGCCTTTGACAAGACGGAACAGAGCCGTTGAGTTCGAAAGACCAAATACTAATTGCCTTACGTTTTTATGCGACAGGCAGCTACCAACGAGTGATAGGGGATACGTTCAATGTTGAACAAGCAACAGTAAATAGAATTGTGCATAGGGTAACATCAAAGATAGCGGAGTTAAAAAGTATTTATATAAAAATGCCGACTGAACGAGAATATATCGGAATCGCAAATAGATTTGTAGCGACATTTATATGTGTAACCGCAAGGAACCCGCCACTGTCATCATGTAAGTACTGATTTTTTTAAATAATTTTTTTTAATCAAAATTTTATATCTGACTCTTACAGGAACGTTCTAATATGAACAAAGAGTCACATATATACTGATGGTTGGTGGGAGACTCTTACAGGATCGTCCTAAGATGGACAAAGAGTCACATATATAATGGTGGTTGGTGGGAGACTCTTACAGGAACGTCCTTAAGAGAACAAAGAGTCACATATATAATGGTGGTTGGTGGGAGACTTTTACAGGATCATCCTAAGATGGACAAAGAGTCACATATATAATGGTGGTTGGTGGGAGACTCTTACAGGAACGTCCTTAAGAGAACAAAGAGTCACATATATAATGGTGGTTGGTGGGAGACTCTTAAGAAACGTCCTAAGACGGACAAAGAGTCACATATATAATGGTGGTTGGTGGGAGACTCTTAAGAAACGTCCTAAGACGGACAAAGAGTCACATATATAATGGTGGTTGGTGGGAGACTCTTACAATAACGTCCTTAAGAGAACAAAGAGTCACATATATAATGGTGGTTGGTGGGAGACTTTTACAGGATCATCCTAAGATGGACAAAGAGTCACATATATAATGGTGGTTGGTGGGAGACTCTTACAGGAACGTCCTTAAGAGAACAAAGAGTCACATATATAATGGTGGTTGGTGGGAGACTCTTAAGAAACGTCCTAAGACGGACAGTCACATATATAATGGTGGTTGGTGGGAGACTCTTAAGAAACGTCCTAAGACGGACAAAGAGTCACATATATAATGGTGGTTGGTGGGAGACTTTTACAGGATCATCCTAAGATGGACAAAGAGTCACATATATAATGGTGGTTGGTGGGAGACTCTTACAGGAACGTCCTTAAGAGAACAAAGAGTCACATATATAATGGTGGTTGGTGGGAGACTCCTAAGAAACGTCCTAAGACGGACAAAGAGTCACATATATAATGGTGGTTGGTGGGAGACTTTTACAATAACGTCCTTAAGAGAACAAAGAGTCACATATATAATGGTGGTTGGTGGGAGACTCCTAAGAAACGTCCTAAGACGGACAAAGAGTCACATATATAATGGTGGTTGGTGGGAGACTTTTACAATAACGTCCTTAAGAGAACAAAGAGTCACATATATAATGGTGGTTGGTGGGAGACTCCTAAGAAACGTCCTAAGATGGACAAAGAGTCACATATATAATGGTGGTTGGTGGGAGACTTTTACAATAACGTCCTTAAGAGAACAAAGAGTCACATATATAATGGTGGTTGGTGGGAGACTCTTAAGAAACGTCCTAAGATGGAGAAAGAGTCACATATACATATACATACGGAAAATAACATTGACCCCTCTTGTATGCTTAGCCAATGCTATGATGGCGCAAGTGTAATGAGTGGGAAAGTTTCAAGAGTTGCGACTAGAATAGAAAATAAATTAGGCCGCAAAATTCCTTACGTTCATTGCTATAACCATCGCTTGCACTTAATATTCATCAGAACTATCTCAGAAATGGCTTTCATTCGTTTATTTTTTGACCAATGCATCATGTTACATGAATTCTTTCATCATGGCAAAATAGCTGCCTTATATAGTGGAAAAAGGATTGACCAACTCCTCGAACAACGCTGGTCTGGACATTTGTCAGTAATTAAAGTTGTATACGATAATTATTCATCGATTTTGCAGACTTTGAAAGAAATTAAAAATGACAGATTCAACGGTGATGACGTCGCCAAGAGTATCGGTATTAAAAAAGTCATGCTTGATCTGGAATTCCAAATGGCCATGGTTGTGGTCAAAAAAATGTTATCCATGCTGCAGCCTGCAGACGCAGCTTTGCAAGCCCGAAGCGCAGGGTTGAAAGACGCGATAACAATAATAAAGTGTGTCGAAGATGAAATTATAAAATTAAGATCAAATAAAATGTACGAGTTGTAATGTGTTACTAATTTATTTATTTATTTTTAACTTTTAAATGCTTTTTTTAATTTAACCGTTTCAAAATTAATTTTAAGTAAACAAATCAATCTATGGAAACTTTTATTGTTAGTCTGTGCATTTCTGGATGGTTTAGTCTGTGACACAGACTTCCGGCACAATGTCGTTTTTTTCTTTCGCGTGAACACGCGGCACGCGCGGCAACGATTTTGTAACAACCAACTTTATTGCAGTTTGAGTATTATTTGTTGAGTCTAATTGAACCAGTAAATAGTGGTTGTCTGATAACATATACATGTTGTATTTGAAGAATTTGTTATAATCCGTTATACGAGGGTGAATCAAAAAGTTCTTAGAAGTGCATATATATGAAACCTTTTTGGATCAAGTTCGATATTCAAATTAAAGAGTGTCTATCACACTATATTTATGCAGACTGTCACTTGTTTAGTAGAGGACTTTTTCGAGAGTCAAGAAAATATATTTTTTTTCACAAGGAATAAGGAAGTTAGAAACGCGTTATTCTAAATGCATTGCATTGGAGGGAGATTATGTAGAAAAATAAAATATTATTATTTAAATCTTTGCATTTTTTAATATTGATTCCAAGAATTTTTTTATTCACCCTCGTACACTGGATAAAAAGGACGACTCAAGAATTTTGAAACTTCAGTACAAGTTCGGAAGTTTATATAATTTATACAGGAATGTTTTAAACTGCCTGAACGGTTCGAATGAGTCATAATCTCGGCCGAGATCACCTAAAAAAATATACATGTATATAAAAAAGGGCAAATTAATATTTAACGATAATAAAATGGCGGTCGAACCGAATGACGCGTCACCGTGTGATGTTTAGGAAAGATCTGCAGCGCAACCGAGGACCCACTACCAACGTGCCGAAAAAAAAAAAAGAAGCAGGTTCGGACCCACGAGCAACCCATCTTTTTGTTCATTTTTTTTGTCTTTAGTTAATTTTTTTTAATAATTTTCTTTTTTTTATGTGAGTGGCCGTTATTTATTCAATTCATTTTAATAAGTAACGTGACAATAATCAAATTCTGGAAGAAGCTAAGTCTTTAACAAGCGACAATTGCGGCGAATCTGAAAAGAGGACACAGACCTTGAAGTAAAAAAACCAAATCGGATGGATGACTATTTGACATACGGTCCTTCCTGTTCCTCCACCAGACAAAATATGGAAAAGAACGACTAGCGAAAGTAATATAAGGGGTTGAAATTGGGGGTGGAAATTTGTATGGAAGTATCGTCATAATACAAGTATATGATGTTTAGCCACATGCGAGCACACCAACGTCAAAACCGGAGCTGAAGACAGTCGCCGTGGCCGATATCGGCCGGGATTACATCATCATCATCATCATCATATGATGTTTGTGTGAATGTTTTGTAAGTTTAATATGTTTTGTTGTATTTTTATAAGTTTAATTAAAATGCAACAACAACAACAAAACTCATGCCTGTAACCCAGTGGGATAGTTGATATTTCAGGCGGACGAAGTCGCATGCACAACTAGTAAGTTATAAATGTATTATCGTCGCTTAGGTAACAATACCGCGTAAGTCGAAAAATGGCCATATGACGTTTTATACTTCATTGGATAGATTTTGATGGCGCGCGTCGATTTATGTTACAAAAATTTTAAAATTAACCAATCGCAGCGCGTTATTTGAACAGTTCTGGCACCGCGCAAATCGCTTGTTGTTCCACAACCGCATAAGTCGTCAGACCGCCATACTGTTTCGAGTGAATGTGTGACCGCGCAGAAAATTTACTGTTTTTTATTTATTTATCACGGTTTTATCAGCGAGACCGACAGTTCTGATGCAACAAAAAGGTAAGCCAACTCGACTATTCATTATGTTCTAGTATATCAGCTTGAAATTACTGTTATTATAGAGGAATTTAAACACATCAATACATCGGCGGTTTTTCAGTGTAATATTCACTGACTTAGGCGGTATTGTAAACTTTTTATTTAGACTTACGCTGTGTTCCCTAAACATTTTAAAAGGACTTGAGCGGTATTAAACAAACTTTAGTTACATAGTTTTAAATAATTAACACACTTTATTTGTTCCAGCATATTATGAAAATGGCCGAGGACCTTGGTGATAACGCTTCCAGAATGAATGATGAGGAGAAAGTGGAGACTGAGGTCTTGACTTTACTTGATTTAAAAAAAAGGCGGGAAGCGTTATTAGAAAAAAAAAAGATTATTTTAAAAAGAATAAATAGCGAAAAGCTGGCACAGGTAACAGATAAACATTATAAGTTTTACCCCAAATCTATGGATTCTGCTTCTAAATCAACTGACGAATCTATTACTGAGCACTTACATCAAGCAGATTATAGTATAACTTTCGGACATGCCAGCCTTGATGATGAAGATATTGCACAAACTGATACAATCACATTCAGCAGTAATACGATATTTCAAGATAAAGTAGAAATTAACAACACAAAGGAGAATGACGCAAATATAACTAACATTGACAACTTAAAATTTATAGAGATGATAGACAATTCTTCATTTAATTTTACGGACATTGGCAATAATTCAGTAATGGACATTTCAATGAATGAATTTATTCCTGATGTTTCTTCAACGAACAAGATATTATTGATAGAAACTAGTACATTTTTTGGAAACCCTAATCCTCAAACCAATGTAAATGTTATCGCAAATGATATTCCCGATGTACTGGATTCTACTGTTACAGTAACTGCTTCAACTGAAATATCAAGCCCCCAAATCGATGAAGTTGCCGCTGTTGGTGATACGTCGATGCCCCAACCTAATGAAGTCACTGTTATTGGTGACGCATCAAGGTCTCAACCTAATGAAGTTGCCACTGCTGGTGAGACATCTAACCCACAACCCCATGATTTAGCAAACACTGATACGTATTACGGAGATTTATCAATTAATAGAAAAAGGAAAAACAAAGCTAATAAAGAGCCTGGTAAGTGGAAGAAAAACCTAAACAAAAATTTAAGAATGAAAGGAGAGCCGTATTTAGGCTATAGACGAGTCACGACCAATAAAAATATTAAAAAAAAAATCCATCATGATGTGTTAAGGCCTGCACGAAGCATGAAACCTTCATGTATTTCATCTTTTTGTAAGAAATCGAAACTGAGAAGTTGTCAGAACATAGATGAAGATAAAAGAAAAGAGTTATTTAACACGTTTTGGAAAACGATGTCATGGGAACAAAGAAAAACTTTTGTATGTTGTCATGTTATAGCAAATGACAAAAAGGTTACTAAGAATCCTGAGTCAACAAGATTTAAAACTCTAGCTTATTTCTTAACTATTGAAAATATACGCTACCAAGTATGCAAGAAGATGTTTCTAAATACTTTAGGGATTAAGGACTGGTTTGTACGTTATTGGCTTGAGAAAACAAACAGCGCCATGCCACCACATTCACAAAAAGAAATCCATTCAAAAAAAAAGCAAGCTGCTCATGTCTTTGCGGAGGAATTCCTTAATAGTCTTCCTAAAATGCCATCACACTACTGTAGATCCAGTACGTCAAGACAATACCTAGAGCCGTTATTTCAGAACATGGCGCAGCTATACAAGGAATTTTCTAGTAAATGTGAATTTGAATCAGTAGAATGTCTTAGTCGCAGGATTTTTGATAACATTTTTTTAAAGCTTAATTTAAGCCTTTATCATCCGAAAAAAGATCGGTGTGATGTATGCTGTGGTCATGAAGCAGGCAATATTAATGACGCAGAAATAGCACTACATAGACAACGGAAGGAAAAAGCTAGAAAGGAAAAAGAAATAGATAAAGATTTAGCCAAAGAAGGAAAATGCCATGTATTTACGCAAGATGTTCAATCAGTTAAATTAGCTCCTAATCTTCAGGCAAGTGCTATCTACTATAAAACGAAACTGTGTGTGCATAACTTTACAATGTATAATTTGGCTACTCACGAGGCTGTTTGTTACTGGTTTGATGAATCTAATGCCTCACTGGAAGCTTCTGTGTTTGCATCTTGTATTGTTGATCAATTGCAAAGTGTATTGAATAGGAAATTGTTACCTGTAATACTATTTTCCGATGGTTGCTGTGCACAGAATCGAAATTCTGTCTTGAGTAATGCCCTTTTACGTTTGGCAATAGAAAAGCAAGTTATTATAACTCAAAAATATCTAGAAAAAGGGCATACTCAGATGGAATGCGATTCTGTGCATAGTGCCATCGAATGCAAATTAAAAGGAAGAGAAATCTACTTACCTTCTCAGTATGCAAGTATAGCAAAATCAGCTAGATCTTATCCAATGCCCTACGACTGTCGTTATCTGGATTATAATTTTTTTACTGATTTTAGTAAAACATTAATCTACAAAACCATACGCCCGGGCAAGAAAACTAATGATCCCACTGTGACTGATTTAAAGCTTATAACTTACAAACCAGATGGTACTATTTGGTATAAATTAAATTTCGAAGACCCTCAGCTGCATCTCTTGCCTCAACGTCCACTAAAATTGAGTAATGCTGTGCCGCCCTTAAGTGAGCTGCCTAAATTGTATGATGCAAGATTACCAATTTCCCAGCGAAAATACAAGGATCTCCAAGACTTAAAAGCGGTGCTACCATCTAACTGCCATACATTTTACGATGAAATACCATTTAAAGTTTAATTACTGTGAGGTCACAGTAATCAAACTTTTAGTGGTATTTCATCAAATTATCAGACTGAGATGATTAAGACTGATAATATATTTTTTTATTAAAAATTAAACTATAATAGATAGAAACAGTTTTTTTTTGTTTTTTAAAGTTTATTTTCTATTTTTGTTAAAATAGTTTTATTACGTTTACTATTTTATTTAACTGTAGAAGCTAGATGATTACCAAAACTAGTTACTTAAGCAATGTGATTTAACCTATGACACTACGTCATTCTTTTGAAATAATTTGTGTAAGAAGTCCTAGTACTTGTTGAGACTGCTATATTTTATACTTCTACGTATTATACGTATAATTTGTTAACATATTATTTTCCTTACATTATAATAAATAAAAATTTTAAATACCGCAGAAGTCTTTATTTTGTAAAGCTAATACCGCATAAGTCAATTTTATACTTATACATTATTATATACGCATATTTTAACTTGTGACATTATTATTGAACCTAATCTAA
This sequence comes from Papilio machaon, assembly GCF_912999745.1. Taxonomy (NCBI): domain Eukaryota; kingdom Metazoa; phylum Arthropoda; class Insecta; order Lepidoptera; family Papilionidae; genus Papilio; species Papilio machaon. The sequence continues at coordinate 1,882,707 of NC_060014.1, forward strand.
AACTATTTTTCTATTCAGTTAACAAGTCTGTAGTATTTCAAAGGAAATAATCAGTTTTTTGTGTCTCCTGATAACTTGTCATTTTTAACTTGCGCGGTATTGTTACCTAAGCGACGTTATGTCTTACAGGTTTTACTCAATTGCGGGGTTTCCCAGAGTAGTGGGGGCAGTAGACTGCACTCATATAAAAATAAATTCACCAGGTATATATTCACCTATAACTACTAATTGTTACTACATGAAAAAATGTTTATTTTAAAAGGTGAGAAAAACTCATATTTATGTTTACTTTTAGGAGGATCTAATTCAGAATTGTTCCGGAATAGAAAAGGATACTTTTCACTTAATGTTCAAGTAGTGTGCGACTCCAATTTAGTCATCAGAAACATTATTGCCAGATGGCCTGGTTCTGTGCACGATAGCACAATTTTCAATGATTCACCTTTATGTGCTCAATTTGAGCGTGGAGATTTTGGCACAATGGTACTTCTTGGAGATAGTGGCTACCCATGCCGACCCTACCTATTAACGCCACTATTAAATCCCCTTTTTTCTAAATGGAAAAAGGTTGCCAAGTCATGGAGACGACGCAAACCAATACGCCTGCTGAACAGCCAATTAAACCACCAGTCAAGACGAAGCCGTTCCCGAGAAAGAGACCGGAGCTACCGACGAAAGAGTTGCCAAAGCCCAAAAATTTATCGTCCACATCAACCACACTCACAAATGATCCTTTGTGGCTGCAATCGTTCGTCAACGAAGGTGAGCGCGGACTCACGAACGCGGAGGGCACTAAACAATTCTTCGCTGACGCCACGGGTTACGTTGCGCTAGTCGAGCGCGAAGACGAGGCGATAGGGGATTGCGATAAGAACGTTGTCAAGGACATCCCACTAAGTGCTTAGGCCTATTACCATCACCTCATGTGGTGGTACAGAGTGGCCATCATGGCCAAGCGTCGCGGCGAAGCTTCACATGATCAAGATCGCTTGACAGGAGTTGCGTGCCAGGCGCCAAAAAAAAAACTATTAAATCCACGAACGCATGCTGAAGAAGCATACAATCAGTCACAAATCAAAACTAGAAACCTAATTGAAAGGCTTTTTGGTGTATTAAAAAGAAGGTTTCCATGTCTGTCATCGTAGCATGTGCAGTTTTACATAATATTGCACTTACACATGATATTATATTGATCTATTGTCTGCAGCTGCGCTTGCCGTTGAGCCGCACTTAGCCGACCAGCTGCGATCTTGAAACTGAAGCGATGAGCGTATCGCACCTATTATTATTATTGTATCTATGAATGACTCTAAACAATTAAAGACAAGGCGTAGTAATATTAAAGGGCGTTTAACTAAATATAAAACTCATCTTGACGACGCTTTAGCTTTATGTTACGCCTTTAGATATGAGTAAATTTTCGCTAAAATTATCAAGAATACAAGAATTATTGAGTGAATTCGATGAGGTGCAAGGTTAATTGGAGATTTGTGATGGATGTAATCAAGTCGACGAGTTGAATATTCGAGATGCATTTGAGCAGGAGTTTGATAATAACATCTCACTAACCCAAAACTTCAACGTCCAGGAAGTCTATTTAACAAGATTATTAATCATGGCGGCCAAAATGGAAACACAGTTGTCAGCAAAGACGAAGAAAGAAATCAAATGTTATAAATGCAAACAAACAGGTCTTTTTGAGTCACAGTGTACAGCTGAAGTGTCCAAAAATAAAGGAAGCTTGATTGATTTCCTCCTGGTTATTTAACATGCAGATTTCAGTGTTTATTCTGTGAGCTGGTTGGAGAGGTTCACCTGGGGGAGTGGGAGGTTCTAAGGGGATGTTATTGGGTAGGACTGGAGATGTGCCTGTGAGTCGGGTGGTTTCTATTGCGTGTTCTAATATTTTTAGGTCTAGAGGAGTGAACTGTGTAAGCGCCAGTGCTGCGGTTGTGGATACGGTGCGGAATGCCTTAGTAGCTTTAATTGCAAAGCCTCGCTGAAGTCTCTGCAGAATTTTTTTTATGTATTGTTTGTGGACGACGTGTCCCCAAACCCCCGCCGCGTAAGTGATATATTATTTCTTTGTCAAAAGTGAGGTGGTGATTATCTATTTTAATACTGGCTCTTTTAGATTTGGGTGTGAATGGTACAAAATTACTATGGAAATAGAAAGTTAAAAAAAAGAGTTCCATACTTACTCAATAGTTTACCCGAAGACATAAGACGTGAGCCTACGCTTGCTAAATTTAAATACTAATTAAAAAAACACTTGTTAAATACGTTGTAACCATTTACGTTATTTAATTGTATTAATATAACCTAATTTAGTAACTTACAGCTATGTTTATATAAAGTGAGTAACCTGCAGTCAAACTGCGTAAGCAGTTTTACGGGGCATGGTATAATTGAAAGTGTAACTGTGTACGTGTAATACAAACAGAAAATTCCCAGTCAAGGAACACTATACTCAGTAGTTGCAACATCAAAAGACTTAATGGACACATCAGAAGATGTTTTAAACAAAATCAGAATGGCCCTTAAGGCAAAAGAGGGAGAAATTGAAATAGAGAAAATTAGAAAAGCCAAAGATCAAAAAGTAATCATAGGATGTAGAACAGAAAAAGAAAGGGATTTATTAAAAGATAAGGGATAAGGGCTACAGAATACACTGCCGAACAGGAATCAAAGGTATGTCACAGTGTCGCTGGATGACACGAAATTATAAAGGAAAGTCATTTATTTTGGACGATGAAAGTTATTTCCTTTGAGTAAAACCCATATTCCTGGAAATAACATATATGTTACTTACTATACCAGCAATGTTTCGACTACACCTGAAGACATAAAACTCAACTACAAGAGTAACGATCCGCCCGCCCTGGCATCACCACGCGCTCGAAGTCGCTAAAAGTCGCTCCGCGAGTGAAAAAAGCACCAAAAATCAAAGTTGTGGAATAATTTTCGCGAAGTGACAAGTGTTACACATCATCGGATGCGGAAAAATTGGTTCGAGTGGTGAAATTTTCGCGGTGAAAAAAAGAAAAACAATTTATAGACGAAAAACTGAAAATTTTCAACTTCATAAATTCCCGTCGCCGAAATACGATCGACGACCTAAATTACCGTCGGATAGGTCTCGCTGAGATCTGGGTCCTCGACTGGTTTTTGAAATTTTTCTAGCACGAAAAGTCGAAGAAAACAAAAACAACGTGGCCACGAGGTCCTTGACGAGCCGAACGAGAGGCCATTTTCAGATTTCAATTTGGACCACTAGTCGTGAAGTTATAAGAATAGAAAGTTAGGAAAAAATTAGGACAATTTTATAAATTCATAACTCGGACACAAGATCTGTGACGTATACTTTTTATTATTTAAAACTCAAGACGAACGAATTGACACCTTTATCGGATTTTTCGGCTCAATATTTACGGTGCAATTACGTTTTTAAAAAGGAAATAAAATTAAGAAAACTTTAAGTGTTTATTAGAGACACTGAAGAGTGTGATTAAGTATAGTTTTTAGTGTACTAAACTTAAAATTAGAGTATTATAAACAATATAAGTGAAAAAACGGAGTGAAAAAGTGATGATTTAAAGTGGACAATTTGGAAATCGGACACCTGCACTATTTGTTTCTCACGCCGCGCGCCGGCGTCGTTATTCACATGGCGGCGCCAACATTCTTTCCCACGCCGGCCGGCGATTATTATCTTTCTTATTGTTTGTAGACTAAGATAGACTGTGATTAACTGTGATATAGTCCTAAGAGTTTTAAGCCTAGATAATTGTTTTAACTGTATCGGATTTTAAGATTCAAAATTTTTAAATTTAATTTTTTTTTTTGGATTTTAAATTTTTAAACTTTAGTTGTAAATGTGTTTAATTTGTGTAGTCCATTTTAGTTTTAGATTTTATTTTATTTAAACTTATTTATTTTATTTTAATTATTATTTTACAATTTTGTGTCCAGTTTAACAAATGGCTCCACATACGGGTTCAGCTACTCCAGAGCAAATTGACGTACTTCTCAATTTCTTGGACGAGCATAGGGATCTTGCTCGTGGAAGATTGAGGGGTGCCGATGGCAATGTCCAAACTAAGAGACTGTGGGAAAAATTGTGCAATTCACTCAATTCTATGGGTGGTTGTACAAAAACAATCCAGCAAAAAGTACCTTTATTTTTAAATAATTGTCAAAAAAATCACTGTGTGCCAAATAAACAGTTACATAAAATATCTCATCCTTTTATATCATGCAGGTTTGGTTCGATAGAAAACATCTTGCCAAAAAAGCTACTGCTGATTCTCGAAGATCAACTTCAGCAACTGGAGGTGGACCATCGCTCACACCACCACTCTCCCAATTGCAGGTGTAGGTCCTGTTAATAATGGGAGATGGGTTTGGTGGACGTCAAACTACAGCCAGAGTACCGGCCTTCAGTGAGGTTGGTAACTTTAAAATTTTCAATTTTTTTCACCTTTGTTTAACAATGGTTTTACTTCAAAATTGTATTTCAATGGTTAAAGTTTTCAATTACATTTTAGATCAAAAAATAATATAAAGAATATTATTACAATTTAAAATTCTAAGACTAAATCTCTTATATTTTCAGGCTAATGTACCATCCACCTCCAGTCATGTCCCACCACAGTCTCAAATAAGTTTGGATTTGCCAGAAGTTATGGAATATGCTGTACCCAGTCAGGAAGATATTCAGTCCACACAGCTGATGTCTCTATCTCAGACACCCAGAAGTTGTAAGCATTTGTTAAATACATATTAACCAATAAAAACTCCGAGAATGGAAAAACGTAGCCACAAAGTAAGTGCTTTGTTGTTAAACACATAACAAGTACTAAATCATAAGTTATAATTACAAATCTTTACATGTTTTATAGAATAAGCGAACTCACTGGTAAAACCAGAACTGACGGTGAAGTAAAGTTGGCCTGTAAGAGGATGAAACTTGCAGCCAGAGCAAATTTATCTATTCATAGGCAAGAACAAATGCGTACAGGTGGTGAAAAAACCAAAGTCACCATCTCTGGAAGACCAGGAAATTATAGCAATAGCTCCATATGATTTTGTCATAGATACAAAAACTTGAGAGGTGTGTTGGGACACCCGGATGGAACGAAGCTCCTTTCGATTAATTAGTGAAGGAACCAATGTTTATTCTATGAATAAAAAACTTAAGTCTTCACAAGAAGTACATTTTATTTCTATGAATTTTCGTTATATATTGTCACGTCGTTGCCATGGTGAAGTAGACGTTAAAAGTGTCGTGACAACTTTTCGTAAGAATTTTTACCGTCTAGCCCCCTTTCACAACGCGCGATAAGGAACTTCGTTTCAATAATTATGACAGTGATGCATTAAAAAGCGGGGTAAACAAATTTATATATTTTCAGTTTGTTCAATGAATTTAGCTTCAGCAGACCTAAAGCCATATGCTACACCTTACCCCAAGTGGAAAGTTTCTTTCTTTAGGTGGAAATTACACCTGGAGATCCTGTGCCTGGTCCCAGCAGTCAATGTGTAATAGAGATAGAGAATCCAGAACGTAAAGTGAAAGCTACAGAAAACCAAAGTAAGACAATATAAAACATCAATAAAATCATATCCTATCAATTGAAACAATAAATAGTTATATCGAATGTAATTTTGTAATACTGTGTGCATATGATACCTACTAATGTTAATTTCTTCGAAGACGACAAATTGATACCGGAGTACTTCGGCGATATACTGCAAATGACGAAGAAGAGATTATTCAATGCTTTATTAATGATCCCAATACGTCAACAAATATTGCACGGGAGTTAGGTGTGTCACAGTGGAAAGTTTGGTCTGTTGTACATTTATAGGGTCGACATCCCTACCGTTACCAGCCTGTGCAAACGCTAAATGAAGGAGATCCAGCGAGGCGATTAGAACTCTGTCGGTACATACTCAATGCCGACGCGGAAGAAGAATTTTTAAAAAACATTTTATGGACCGACGAATCAAAATTTGACAAGGACGGCATAAAAAATTATCACAATTTGCATTACATCAAAACAAGAAAAAAAACCCGAAAAAACTCAAAGAAACTGCATCACAACGAAGATTTTCACTAAACGTGTGGATGGGCGTTATTAATGATAAATTGATTGGTCCACATATCTTGCCCCAGAACTTAAATGGTCAACATTATGAAGATTTTTTAAGAAACGAGCTACCCGCACTATTGACAAGCGTACCTGAAGATATTAGAAATAATTTGGTGATGGATGCCCAGCTCATTATCGCCTTAGCGTTAGGCAGTGGCTAGATGCAAATTACCCTAACAGGTGGATAGGCAGAGGTGGACCAGTGCCATGGCCTGCAAGAAGTCCCGACCTAACGCCGTTAGATTTTTATGTCTGGGGTCATATGAAGGACTTGGTTTATGTGACACCAATCAGATCTGTAGAAGAATTGAGAGAGAAAATTATTCACGCAGCAGACCAAATGAGGAGGACCATTTTCTTTTAGAATAACAAAAACCAAAGTGCGAAAACGTGTCCGCACATGTATTAGGAATAGAGGGTCACACATTGAGCATGATGTATAAATAAATAAATAAAAAATATTCCTGCATTCATTTGTTTTATCAGAACCGTATTATTTTATTACGAGGTTAACCTCTTAATACTAAAACCCATATACGAAGGCGGTCTGAAAAGTTTCCGACCTGAAGGTGAAGATGGCAGCACTCGTCAATATAGAAAACTGTTACAGGAGCATACTACGCATCATTACTTAACAAGCTGAAAGCAGAAATTGCGGAAAAAAGACCACATTTGCAGAAAAAGAAAATCTTCTCTCACAAAGACAACGCCCCATCTCACACTTCAACAGTTGCCATGGCGAAAATTCATGAATTACACTTTGAACTGCTTGACCATCCACCTTATTCACCAGATCTAGCCCCAAGCGACTTCTTTCTGTTCCCTCAAATAAAAACAGCGCTCGGGGGACAAAGAGTTTTGTCAAATGGGGAGGTAATCTCCTTCGTGAATAACTATTTTTCGGAGAAGAACGCCAAGTACTATTTGGGTGGATTAAAGAGATGGGAGCATCGCTGGGAGAAGTGTACAGAGTTAGAAGACTAGGTAGAAAAATATAATAAAACCTTAAGATAAAAATTCTTGTATGTATGTTAGGTCTGAAACTTTTCAGACCACCCACGTATTTTATATTTATTTAACTTTATTTTATGTTCTTTTTTTTTTGTAATACATTTATTGATATACTTCTAATATTTCCCTTCATATAAATAACTATTTTAGAGTGTTCTGTGTTGGAGAACCTGCCGGAGGACCATCCTTTAGAGGTGCCAATTCACCCTAAAAGGGCGAGGGTCCTCCCTGCTCCTATGGTTAAAAACCCAAGGTGAGTATTCCGATGTTTTTTAATTTTAACAAAAATAATATCTACAGCTTTGTTTTCAGATCGGAAACTTTGTGGTCTTCTTTAGGAATGATCGTCGATGGGGTTGATGGGGCAACCCCATCGACGTCTCGCGCACAGGAAACCGCGCCGCCCATGCCTGCTGCATCTCTCTCTCCTCAAAGTGTTGTGGTGCCATCACCTGCCCAGTAAATATTTGCCTGATTCATTTTTGTGTTTTTTTTTGTTTTAATTAGTAAGGGCATTTTGACATCTTCCTTTAATTTTCAGCAATCGCGGAAGTAAATATTAGATTACATTGGAAACTACGACTAGTATCTTTTTTCCTTTCAGGTAGTGAGGAGAAGTCAGGTGAAGAAGAAGAAGGGTCAGTCGGTAATGGTGCCCCGGATGTATTGATGTTTAACACCAGAATTTCAATCAGATGTCACTCATTCAGAAGAATGGCAAGATAGCACTCAAATTCAATCAAACAGCCGCTCAGCAACACCATTGTCTAGTTTCTCGCAATCTAACACATCTTTAAAAAATAAAACCAACTTAAATAATCTACATATATGATTTGATGAACCGTATGATGACCGGCTCCAAATTATGTAGAAGAAAACATCTCGTCATATTATGCTAATGTAAATTTTTCTGATGAAGATAATTCATATAAAAAATAAAAATCTTACCTTAAACATACACCAAGTCTCTCTTTTGTCTCAATGGGTTTACGAAAATTTGTACGGTTTTTTTTTTGTCTTCTTCAATCAAACTATGAATTTTCTCAAACTGTGCTTTAGACATTCTAACATACTGATGAATTTAGCCCAGCGCATATCGTAGAGCCGGATTTAAAAAGGTTCGCTAGAGAGAGGAGTTCACCACTGTGTCTTCAAGATTATACTGCCTAGTCAAAAGACTGGAGGGGGAGAATGACGTGTTGAGTCATTTTATCATTTAATTATATTCAATTATGTCATTTTAGTCAAATAAAGCCTAAATAAATGGATATTATCTTTTCTTTTAACACTTGGTTTAAATAAAAATACGTTTTTATCGTAGTTTTTACTGTTGAAAGTTTGTTAGATTTATAAAATAGTCGCAATCTATTAGAAATATACTTAACGAAAGAATATTATCAAGAAAGCACAAACAAACTTAAACAAATAATGAAGAATGTATATAAATAACTTCAGACAAAATTAACGCTAGATAATAAAAAGGTAACAACCAAAGCAAATATTACTACGGAAAATCCTACATTTAAAGTCTGATATAAAGTATTTAAAAAGGTCACGTACAAACAAACTCGAACCAAATTATCTAGGACCTAATACAATAATAAAAATCCATCCTGAACTAATCGCGGAAATTGTAGGAAAACATGTTAATTCCAAATCAATAAGAGTACACTTCCGTATGCTAAGACGACCTGATAATGTTACAGGAACGCCTTTCGCCCTCATCAGAATCTGGTCTCCAGTCACATCCATCATACAACCCATAGACAACCACAATGGTATATTGATACTAAAAGAAGCTGTAGTATACTCACAGATCGATACATACAACCTCGCTGTTATATACAACATAAGTAAAATTACAGAAATCTATTTAGAAACATCAGGAATATATACATTGTGCCACAAGGTCAATGATAAACAAAACGTAACTATAAAAAATCTAATTTTGTTTGTAATGGAATTAACAGAAGGTATATCCTCTCAAAAGAAATGTGCCATCTTTTGTCCCAGAAACGCGTCGAAAATTGAAGGGCAAAAACCAGCACTGTTGGTCTACTTCTAAAGGTGAAAGTCGAGGTAGAACCACTGCTAGAAACATTGTGCACACTTCTAGAGGCCCAACTAGGATGTGTAGAAATATCTTTGAGCCTAGTTTGTGTTTTGATTTATTCATCACGGAAGACATTGTTGGTGAGATTGTAGAAAAAGACCTCCTGTAAATACCCACGCTACCTGCAGAGATACATGATCCATAGAAGTTAGAGCCTATTTTGGTATTTTGACGCTAACTGCTGCAATGAAAGATAACCACCTAACTGCAACTGAGTTATTTGATAGCACTTTTTCAGGGTCAGAGGTCAGAGGGAGCGTTTCAACTTTCTCACGCGTTGTTTGAGAATGGATGACAAGACTGCGTCCTGCCTTACGTCAAGAAGATTCCTTTATTCCAGTCAGGAAGATATGGGAGATGTTTATACAGCAGTGCAAGTGTAACTACACACCGGGAAACTACCTTACAGTTGATGAACAGTTGGTTGAATTTAGAGGCAGGTGTCCCTTTCGAATGTACATTCCTAATAAACCCAACATATACGGGATCAAAATACCTATGATGTGTGACAATGGTACGAAATATATGGTTAACGCTTTGCCATACATTAGAAGAGTCACGGACACCGGAGGATTACCTCAGGGAGAGTACTACGTAAAGGAATTGAGCCGTCTTATACATGGTACTAATCGTAACGTGATATGTGATAATTGGTTCACGTCTGTATCGCTGGCTAAAGCACTGATTGCTGAACCATACAAACTCACGCCCGTTGGTACGATAAGATCTAATAAACCGGAAATTCTTCAAGAAATGAAAAACACCCGGCGTCGACCTGTTGGTACATACATGTTCGCCTATGATGGCCCTTTGACCTTGGAACTTTTGGAACTTTGGACAAAGAGGCCGACGATGTTCAATAGGAAGGACATCACACTGCTTCATAATGCCAGGTCACATGCTACTTTGGGGACTCGTCAGAAAGTCGCAGAGCTAGGCTGGGAAATTCTGTCGCATCCACCATACTCCCCGGACCTAGCACCATCTGATTATCACTTGTTTCTTTCTTTACAAAATTTCTTACAGGGCAAACAATTCAAGAACGAAGAAGATATCCGACAAGCACTGGTTCAATTTTTGGCCTCTAGAGATAAGACATTTTTTAAAAATGGAATATACATACAAATTGCCATCACGCTGGCAAGAAGTCATAAATAATGACGGCAATTATATTATTCAATAAAGTTAGTAGTTAGTATCCAAAAGTATGAAAAAAATTATTCCTTTGTTTCATTCTAAAACGGACAGAACTTTCCGGTTGACCTAATATTTATTTAGATTATGAGAAGGCATTTGACCGTGTTCCTCTCAAACGCCTTACTCACAAATTGGAGTACCTTGGCATACGTGGAAGCATTTTAGCCTGGATATGTGACTTTCTCTCTGGCAGAACCTTTCGAGTGCGCATTGGTAAAGTCATATCCGGTCCTCGAAGTGTACTTAGTGGGGTTCCTCAAGGATCAGTACTTGAGCCATTGCTCTTTATCTTGTATGTCACAGACTTGGAAAATACTCTGCAACCACCGAAAACAGCCACCACCCTAACCAGAGCCGACAAGGGAGAAGTCATTTCGCCTCAGCTTCGGCCAGTGAGCGAGACCCGGGATCACTATGTAAACGCCTTCCTCGAGTTCTAAGCCCTCACAAGAGCAACAAGGGAAGTAAACCTCTGCAACTATCTTTTTCGTTTTTTGCTGATTTATACCAAATTTTTGACCAAAAGTAATCCAATAATCCTGAGCAAGTACACACAAGAACATGGTCTATGATATATAAAACTTTTTTAAATAACTGAAAAAGTACTGGCCTTACAAAATAACTTTAACAGATTATAAAAACATTAAAAAGTTCCTTTTTTAAATTCAAATTTATTATAAAAAGTTTTGTTTAAGAATTTATTCCAAAGAAGTAGTAAATCTTCACGAATTCCTAACTTGATTAATAAAATAATTTAAAAAAAAATAGCCTTTATTACTTTACAGTTTGTTTACAGTTAATATTAAATGCTTATTTACTAAAAACTAAATTGATTAACTTATTTCTAACTTGTATTTGAAATGTTATAACATAACTTGATTAAAACTCATCTCTTGATAACCTTTGTCAAATGCATCTCCTGTGTTGTCAATCATGCCACGTAGACACTTGACCAGGAACGAAATGTTAAGAGCAGTGGGCATGCTTCAAGCCGGAGCTACCCAAATTGCAGTTTCTGAAGACATGAGGGCAAGTCAGTGTTACATCCCGGCTTTGGTGACGTTATCGTGTCACGGGGGAAGTGTTGGAAAAGCACCGTGGACCGATTCATAGTAAAAGCTGCACGAAGTCAACTAAATGTAACGGCGATGCAATTGGTTCAAAGGCTACAAGAGAGAGTATGGTTTGCTGGTAAGCAGTTTGAGAAGACGACTGCATGAAGTCATTATATACTCGTACATGCAATAGATGTAAATGTATCTTTTACATTCGGAATTGACGCGTCCGATAATTCCATTGCAGCAGTACTTACACAAAATACTAGACCAGTGGCGTTTTTCTCAAGAACTCTGAATTCAAGCGATCAAAACCATTCCGCTATTGAAAAAGAAGCGTACGTCATTGTGGAATCAATGAAGAAATGGAGACATTTCTCTGCACACTGAAGTTCGCTGGCTATCTCTATCTATAGGCTATCATGCGAGTAAAAACTCTCTCCAGGTTGTTTTAGCATCGAGGTAGGACAGTGCAGTTGTGCGGAATTTTAACTACTTACACTGCAACTCTTTAGATAAATAATGTATATATTATAACTGTTACCCATATTTTTTATTTACTAACATTAAGAAATAAGACTTTACTAACAGTGATATGAGATTTTCTTGAATTAAATATTATTATTATTAATAATAATAATATACTGCCACTGCATTGGCAAAGATGCATTGATTGCATGGATGATTACTTCAATTAATATAAATAAAAAATGCATGAAAAAAAAATCGTTTAAATTTTTTCATACAAAACGGCAATTCCATAGGTAAAGATAGGACTTATATGGCCCTCTGCAAAATTTTGACACCTCTGATCTTGGACTCCCAGACCACCCAACAAGTACCCGCACTATGATCATTCGAACGTAGTCAGCAAAGATAATCGCAGCAGAAATCTGCCTCGCTGGCATAATCTGGGTGGTCTTTAGGTAGAGCATGCTAATAACTCTGGCCAGCACTTCAGTAATGAGGTGACAGCACAATTCATCATAAAAAAAACGAAAAGACCATTACAAAAATTTTATTTGGTTGGCTGGAATGAATCCATATCCTTCTCATTCATAAAACACGACAAATAGAAATATGTAGCAAGTTAAAAATCAACAACAATTTTTTCATCACCCGTGTTATATAATGACCACTATATATACTATTTACTCCATTTTGTTATGTAATATCATGTAAGATTACTAATACTAGTATATAAGAACCTACCGCATAAATTCCTCAACATCACTTTGTCTTAAATTATTTTGTTATTTTCGTAACATTGTATTTAAGTACCGTTCCCACATAAATTAACTAATATATATTTGTTTAAGTATTGATAAGTACATTTTCCTAAAAACTTGTTTAAACCTGTCAATACGTCATTTAATAGTATTGTTCACACGATACCCTTATTATATATTCGATGTCTAAATGGGATCGACTCACTCACTGTTTCGACGTACTACTGTGAACATGTAATTGTATCCTAGAAAAATAAATTATTTTATTTAAAAGTTTTTGTCACTTGGCCATATAACACCCGTCAACACAACTTTTCTTGGAGTCAACAATGATCTTATGATCAATATGAGACATTTTGACCAATACAAAACTCAATGGAAAATAAATCATTTTACCACGAAATGATTATAGCATTTTGTCCAAAACATGTATCCCCAAACTATTTTGTAGATTACAATGTCGTTTTATCCCCATTACACTAGTGAAATTTGTAAATTTATAGACAGATGATAATAATGTAAACATTTAACATTTTACTTTCTTACGTCAAGCAAGAAATACGTCTACGTCATCGACAGTCTTGGGAGACTAGATATCAAAGCCCGCCTCAGGGGAATCACACACGTGATTTGCTCCCCACCTTAGATAGTGTAGTCAAACTATGGTCTGCTACTAAGATTTCTTTCGAATTCACACAATACCTTACAGGACACGGCTTTCATAAGTAATACCTTTATAGATTTAAAATCACCGATAACGAAGCGTGCCTCTGCGATGTTACCAGTGCACAAAATTACAAGCATTTAATTGAAGATTGCCCTCGCTTCCAGATTCATAGATTGGACCATAAGCTCCTTTGCAGGTGCCTGAAGGTGTCACCCTACTCCTTGTCCGAACTCATCTCGAAGAAGTCTGCTCTTGATTCGTTTATTTATTCATTACATATATAATTAGCTAGCACTGTGCCCAGGCAGCCAGTCAGACAATAGTATCAAATTGCTAAGGAAGATTGCTGTCTGGACCTTGCGAACAATGTATTATATAATTTAAGATCATGTTATAAAATTTGTGGAACACGACAATATACTCCCACCCGGGTGTACTCTCGGGTGGAAAATCAAAAAAAAAAATACTGAAAACATTTTTTTTGTACACAGTAGTATCTATAATTTACAAATATATAAAGTTGCAATAGACAGTATTAATGTTGCTATATCAAAAACTGTTCCATTATTACAACAACATTATACTTTAAAGAATTAACCCATCTAATGAAAAAAAGCGCGGGAACTTTCGAATAGGGCGGGTGTTTCTTTGGCTACTGAAAATTAAATTGAAATATATAGTGAGAGATCAGTGGAGTACTGTAAATATTTTAATTATTGTATATATTTATATAACTGTATATATTTTCATATAAGGCGATCTATTGGTAAGATTATTTATTTTATAATATGAATGATCCGCCCGATCCTGGGGGCGGCTCCTGCCCCCAGGACGTTGCGTGTAATGTCACTGTTACGGACAGCTACGGCATTAGCCCTCATGTCATTAGCCCCCATGCCCGTTGCGGGGAACGAAGCGATGAGAGGGGAGGGGGCAGTAAGCGTGGTGGGGGAAGTGGCGCCACATGCAAGCCCCGCCCACAACGACAGAGCGCGCTTAGGCCCCCTTCGAGCTAAGCCCCTCAAGCAAGCTGATATATACGGCGATGTGGCGAGCATGCGGGGCAGCTCTCTCTCCAGCAAGCTAGAAGCAGTATCTCAGCGACTTTGGTGATTCAGTGCGGGACTCAATTTGTGATTTATACTGTAAATTCCGTGTACTTTTTGTTGTAATATCAAAGTTGAAGTAAATTCTTTTCTTGCAAACCAATTTCATTTAATACAGTCCACTTCGAAGATAGTCTATCATCAACAGTCACTTTGAGTGAAAGTGGCATGGATACGGATGGGTCGCTAATGGGTAGTAGTAGCCGAAAACGCAGAGTTATTCGGCAAACTAAAATTTGTAAACATTATAATAAAAAAAAGGAAAAAGAAGAGCATAAATGGTGTAGATGAAGAAAAAACCTCAGATTGTCACTGCGATAATGTTAAGACATCAACCGCAAATAATACTTTAGAAAAAACATTAGATAATGTAAATGTAAACAGTAATTCAACACCTCCAGGCCAGCCACAAGTGAGCAGAATTTATTATGAATCTTGGGATGCTTCTCCGTACATTGTACATCTTCAAAAAAACAAACGTCCCCTAATGATGGAATTACACTTCACTAAAAAAGCACAATTTTTTCAATATAATCAATGGCAGTGTAAAAAGAATAGGCAGAAACTTACTTAGATGCCAATTCATTTCTTAAAAATGATGTCCAAAAAAAAAGTCTTCATTCCAACCTTTAATATTACTAAAATGGGATTAGTCCGTGGGGTACCTACCGAGTGGTCCCCAGAAGAAATAATAGATAACATCAATGTGCCCATCGGATGTGGCAAAATTATTAAAGCAAGGAGATTGAATTACAAAAAAATTGTACATGGGAAGGCTATGTGGAACCCTTCACAATCTGTAGTCCAAACATTTGATGGTCAAGTGTTACCCAAAAGAATATTTATATGCTTTAGCACTCTGCCTGCAGACTTATGCACTTCCCAACAATACAATGCTACGACTGTTGTCGCTTTAGCCATACTAAAATTCAATGTAGATCAAAACCTCAATGCTATTAATGTGGCCAAGATCATTGTGCAGAATCTTGCAACATAGAAGAAGAATATATATTGTGCTGCTTATGTAAAGGCAATCATTTTGCAACTAGTAAATCTTGCCCAGAGTTCTCTAGACAAAAACAAATTACAGTCAAAATCTGTTATAACGACATCGAAGGGACTACTCATATTGAGTCGTAAAAACCGATAGTTGTAACAACCGGTGACAGGTATTAATAGGAAAGATATGTAATAACATTCAGCCAGGACCTTTGATTTTGGTCAATTTAACCGGTATGTTGTTCTAAACGATGTCGCTATAAACGGTTTTGACTGTAAATTAACAATGGCCCAAAACTGAATTTCATATGCTGAAGCATCCAAATTACACAATAGTAGTCATGAGCAAGATGCTTTAATTCCTCTAACAGAAGCATTAACACAATCAGCAGATCAGGTGTTTCCTATTAAACAAAATAATTTAAACAGTATACCATCACCACCGTGGTGTGATAATGATTGTAGTATTGCTATTAAAAAAAAGAAAAGATGCAGAAAAACAGTACAAAATATTGACCAATGAAAATTATTTAAATCTTAACATTTCTAAAGAAACAAAAAAAGTGTTAAAAAAAAAGAAATCGGATGGATGGAAAAAATTATGTATGTCTATAGAACCAAATACTAACAGTTCTATAGTATGGAACAATATAAAAAGATTTAGAATCTGCCATAGCAAAAACCACACATAAATATATCCCCCCTTCTTTAATAGAAAAATTTATAGATAACCTCGCACCATCTTATAAATAAAAAAATAAATAAAATAAAATAAAATAACTTTTATTTCGGACCAGTTACATCCATAAAGTGTTAGTAGAAAATAAAATTAAACAACAGATCCTACGACTATGTTAGTAAAATAAAACAGTTCATATTTAAATTATTTTGTTACTAGGTTATTGTTCGAAATGCATCTACGAACAATTCCTAGTAACAGCGGAGAGTCAAATCTTATCTTATGTACCAGAGAAAATTAACTTATCCACAAGAAATAGATAGCAACATACCTTCAAAACTGAATGAACCATTTTCTCTTTTGAAATTGAAAGCCGTTTTATCTAAAATAAAGGACTCTACCGGGACAAGATTGCATTCCATACTCCTTTTTAGTAAATTTGTCAGATATATCTTTTATGTACTAATTTAAAACTAATCAACTCTATTATTATCTGTGGTAACATTCCCATACAGTGGAAAACTCAGTTAATATTACCAATAAAACCAGAAAAACCTCCATCAGATGTAGGGTTATTGTTTTATCTTCAGTCCTTGAAAAGATTGCCGAGAATTAAAAATAAATTAGAGTGGTTTGTTGAAAACAATAATTTATTGGCCCCCCAATCAGTATGGTTTTCGGAAAGGAAAAGGCACTTTAGATAATTTATCAATTTTTAATACAGATATTCAAATAGCATTTACAGAAAACAATGTTATAACTGCAGCATTTCTAGATATATTAGACTTATGTGCGACTTGGTTCCCAAGTTTTTAAACTTCTCAGTTGCTTTTCAGTGGCTAAATACACTTGCGTGTGAAAGCCAAGAAGAGGAAAAAAAACCCCCATCCACGAGCAATATTATGATATTCAGCAAGGATACACCAATGTTTAAAATGGTGAAATTATAAACAAGATTACCAGCAAAAAGTTTTTAGCAATAATAATAGATCAAAAATTTTGAATCACATATTAAACATATTTCCAAAAATGCTTTAAAAGGTTTAAATGTCATGAAATATCTTGCCGGAGTATCATGGGGTGCAGACCCCAAAATACTGTCTTTAAATATACAAATTGATTTTAAGAAGTCATTTTGATTATAGCTCTCTAGCTTATTTGAATAGCCCACATGTAAATAAACTTGACATATAGCAGAACAAAGCTTTGAGAATAATATCTGGTGCAATGCTAAAGTTGAGACAAAAGTTATGCTATTAATCTTGAGACGACTCTTACTCACAGATAATGCCTCAAATTACTATATTACTATCTTGTAATAATATTCAAATAGTTAAAAAAAATTGCACCCTACCTACACATTACTCCTACTTCATTAATAGAAGGAGTGACACTCATTAACAAATATGGACCCCCTTTATCCATAATATATCTGTAAATAGATAATAATTATAAAAATAACTGTAAACAGTCTCTTAGGCTATATTTTTTATGTGGGTGAATTCACATGAAGGAATTACAGACAACGAAAACGCTGACAAAGCTGCGTGTAAGACTATAAACAGTATTGACGCTACAGACTCATTATCCGCTTCTTTTACTGATTATTTTGTAAATATTAAGGAAAACATTTATACTTTGTGCACAGAAATGTGGAAGAAAGACCAGGACAACGAGGGAAAGTGGTATAGAAGTATCCAAGATAACCTACCTATTAAAACAAGGTACGACAAATTGAAAACTAATGAAAGTCGAGATTTCATTACAACAATAAACAGATTGAGATTTGGCTATAATACTGCGCTGTCACAACTAGCAAGACTAGGCATTGTTACAAACAACCAATATATACACTATAAGCAAAAGAAGGAACGATCCACCACATTATTTTCGATTGCCAATGTTTCCTAATACAAAAACTTGTGCTATAGTGAATATGAGCTTATAGTGAACTTAGTGTTACCAATGCATTTAAGTGCGTTTCTTTCTCCCGCCCACCGCCACTTAACATTTTACTACAAGATTCAACATCCTATAAAAACCATTTATAATTACATAAAAAATACAATTCAAACAATTTAAACGACGAATCTTAGTGAAGTGAAGTGACTCCAAACTCCAAAACAATGAACATTTGCCATTGCTAACCTAAAGCTAAAGGTCTATGTTACCAGGTCATAAAATAAATAAAAATGTCGATTTAGTGATGAACTCGAGTGATTTAAATTTTCACTCGAGTCACTCGGTACTAGTAATTTGCTCACTCGAATGTCACTCGTGTGAAGATAAAACTCGTGATTTTTATTGATATATGATTTGCATTTATTTATAACTAGCTTTTAGCCGCGACTTCGTCCGCGCGAAATAAAAAAAATGCACACAAGATAAAAAAAGTTCCTCCGTAACCTCTCGAATACTAATAGTTTTCGAAAAAAGTTTTGAATTATAAATGAAATGAATTGTAAGAGTTAGGTATGCTTTGTTACTGTCAGAAGTCCATTAATCTGTTGTAGCAGCCATATATTCAACTAAATGTTGAATATCTACAATTATAATGCGTGTGGCATTATAAACATCAGGAAGAATTTTCTCTCTTAAATGTTTCCCGCTGGGTAAAACATAGTCAGAATTCATTACATGGCAAAAATTAATAAAGCCTTTATTTTTCATTATTTGTAGAGGTTGTAAGTCTTAACAAATCATTTTAGTAAGAGCTAAAGAAATTATTTTTTCTTTCTGCTTAGTAAGTGAAGCATTTGACTTTGCAAGCTGTAATTGCTGAATAACGCCGTTTCTTTGAAATAGAATTGTTAGTGGTAGACGTGGAAGCAGAACTCTCAGCATCACTCGAAGAACATGCTTGTGACGAATTACATTCACCACTACTATCCTTGTACTGAACTGGATGTTTATTTTTTCATGTGAGAAATCAACTTAGTTGTTTTACCAAAATCTTTGTAACTTTTTTTGCAAAATTTACAAATAACGATTCTTTATTCTAAATTTTTGTCAAAAAATGACCACACAATTGCTTTTTTATACTTTTACTCATTTTCACCACTTACTAATAACACACAGTCATAAATAACCAAAACATTTAACAGTAACAACTCACACAAACTGATTTCTACGTAATTTCAAAGAGAACCTACAGGGGGTAAACTGGTCACAAACTTAACAGTAAACCACTGGAGTGGTAAAAGTCAACTCGAGTTGACCCGAAACTCGAGTAGTCAAAAATTTTACTCGAGTGCGAGTAATAAAACTACTAGAGTCACTCGAGTGAAAAGCAACTCGAATCCCATCACTATGTCGTTTTGACAGGCTTTGAAATTCCAAAACGTGCTCTTGTTTGTTATGGTTCCTGGGTTAAGGTTTATTTATATCAAGTAATTTTGGTTGTATTTGTAATTAATTGTTTATGAAATACGATTTATAACATAAAAAATGGTACGGGCACTGAAATTTCACGAGAAAAAGTTACTTAAAAAAGTTGATTTTATATCATGGAAGGTGGACAACAATTTAAGCGAAGTAAAGGTGATGAAGAAGTACTACATACAAAAACGTGAAGATTATACACTGTAAGTATCAATGTTACATTTTTAAATTGTTGCAAACTATTTTTAATTTTTAGCTTTGATTGTTTCTTTTATCAAACTACAGAGCCCAAGGGGCCGCTTTATTTTTCTCACTTATATAGGCTTCTTTCTGACAATAACTCAGCTATAGAGGTGTCTCGGTTATTCAGGTTCAACTTTAATTAGCCATGTAAATAATTATTTTACATTTGTTGCCTTATGCATAATATTAATTAATAACTAATTAAGAATTGTATGTGTTGTTGGAGATATACATTCTCATAAACATTAATCCATATAAAACCAAACTGATGGTAAAGATTTAGTCCCAAGATAATAAATTAACACATATGATAATTATAATATACTAGCTGTCGCCCGCGACTCCGTCCGCGCGCAGGTAAACCTACTGAATATGCTCACAAAATTTCATGAGAATCGGTCAAGCCGTTTCGGAGGAGTATGGCAACGAAAACTGTGACACGAGAATTTTATATATCTTAATATATATAAATCTCGTGTCACAATGTTTGTCCTTAATGGACTCCTAAACCACTTAACCGATTATAATAAAATTCGCACACCATGTGCAGTTCTATCCAACTTGAGAGATAGGATAGTTTAAATCTCAAATTATAGTCGCAATTTTAATTTATTGCTAATTATTTGTCTGTTATTATTTGACAGTCACAATTATCTGTTAACACAGATGTCGATACCTTTCGCCTGGGTTGAGTAAGTAATCAATAGATGGCGCTGCTATGGTAAATCTACGAACGTGTCATATAAGCTTATTAACTGCGCGCGGACGGAGTCGCGGGCGACAGCTAGCAGTATAATAAAAATATCTATATGTATTTATAAAAATGAATCCCTATATCCCTTGGTCACGCCATCAAGCGTGAATGGCTGGACCGATTTCACTTTTTTTTTGTTGTGTTTGTTATTGTCAGGAGAAGATTCTTATGACAGAAAAAATTGAAAAAATTAAAAGGATGGATGGATAATGAAGTTTGTTTGAAGTTATCTCCAGAAAGGCTTAATAGATCTTAATGAAATTTGGTATAGATGTAAAACATAATCTGGAAGAACATATAGGCTACATATTAAGTTATTTTTTTAAATTCCGGCGCAGACGAAGTCATGGATGACAGCTAGTATTATATAAACATGAAAATTACAAAATTGTAAAAAGGCCAAGACACCACACAAGACAATATAGATTATAAAATTTTTAAAACCTCCTGTTATCTGTAGGTGGCCAGTATTCCTAAGAGGAATGTTTCTAAACTAATATATATTTGTTTTCTATTAGGTACAATGTTCTTTCAAGGGATATAAGAAATATTGCCAATAAAATCAAAGATTTGGATGCAGGATCAAATTTTAGAACAATATCAAGTGCTCGTCTTTTAGAAAAATTATATCAAATGGGTCTGATACCAACTCGATGGGATTTAGCTCTCGCTTCAAGTGTCTCTGCCAGCTCATTTTGTAGACGCAGACTACCTGTGGTTATGCTTAGAAGTAAGTAGACACATTTTATTAGTTAAAAAGAATAGAATTTAATAGTGGTAGACACCAGCAACAACAACATCTGTTGCACGAATTGGCCGGCTCACCCGGTGAAATACCACGACCACACAGAAGACAGGCGTGAAGTGGAAGCAATTCCGCGTACAGTCTGAAGAGTGTGGTGCCGGAGGCCTAATTTTAGTCCTCTTTCCCTTCCCACCTCTTTTCTTAAAAGGAAAGGATGGGAAGGGGAGGTGGATTTGATGGAGGAGGAGATGCATAGGAAGGTTAAATATTCTCTTTTAGTGCGTCTCCTCCTTCATCAATTGAGGGTAGGCAACGCATCTGCAATTGTGAATGTCTATGGGTAGCGGTCGCTTCGCCATTTCGGAGAATTCAGGTGGTCGCTTGCTTGTTTGCCACCTTGCAATAATAATAATAAATAAATAAGATTAAAAAAAAGCTGCAAATAGCCTAAATGTTGTTTCAGACAGCTTTCTATATCTATGTCAACTTCCATCCAGATCCATATAGCCGTTTTGGAGGTACCTTTTAACAAACATCCATCAATCCACCAAACTATTGCATTTATAATATTAAATAAATGATATTTTTATTAGTACTCCATTGCCATTTCAAAGTTGGTGGTTTTTACTGTCTATATTTTTATTTATCTGTCTATGATGGATGGATGTTCATTAGAAGGGATCAGAACGAAATTTGGCACAGATGATTCTTTATAGTCTGGAAGAACACATAGACTATTGTTTTTTTTAACTCCGCATGGACGGAGTCCAGGTGACAGCTAGGTTTTTATATAAAAAAGGGAGAACGTTAATAATGTTTAATTAGGTGATGGAGTATTTTTACTGACCAATATTTTTGATGTCAATAACTAGGTACTGGGTTATGGAAAATTGTATAAAAATTAAGCACACTAGCTGTCGACCACTACTCCGTGTGGGTGGAATTAAATCAAGTAGCATATGTGACTTTCTAGACTATATTCCAGAATTTAGAATCTAGAATTTTCCATTTCTAATATTAATAAGATAGTATAAGATATTTGATGCAAAAGTATTTTAAAAGAATTAAACTAACAGCGAAATAATGAATTTAACTCTACTTCATAATAATCCTCGCTGTAGTGTAAACTCAAACCGAACGTAAATAAACAAAAATGTCAGACGTTCCGCAATGACGGATGGAAAGAGACTGTCTCGAGCAGCAGCGCATACTTCCGTATAAAACCTTTTGTGTGACTACCCTCAACAGTCCTAACAATAGTAAAATTGTCTTATTCTAGATAAAATGTCAGAGAATTTAAAAGAGGCAACAAAATTGATTGAACAAGGCCATGTGAGAGTGGGTGCTCAACTTGTAAAGAACCCGTCATTCCTAGTCACAAGAGCATTGGAAGATTTTGTCACATGGGTTGATTCTTCGGCTATTAAGAAACATATTATGGAGTACAATGACATGGTATGTATATGTTAATGTATATTACTGTTAAAATAATATTTCTAACTATAAATACTATGATAGTAATAATTTTCATTTAATTTGTTTCAGAGAGATGATTTTGACAATGTATAGTTAATAATTAACCATATATTTATGAAGAAATAAATTTAAATAAACTATATATAAGCAAAAAAAACAATTTTTTATTTATTTCCCCTGAGATTTTATAATTTCTTTGTCTGATATCATTATGTCATTTTCGTAATGGCTCCCAAAAAGGAGCTCGGAGTTTACCTTAAGTTAAGGGTGACTAGATCATAGTTATTCATGCTGGCCGAGTGCGGAATGACTTCACATATAATTGAATTTCTTTTCAGTTATGTGAAGGTTAAGGTAAGAACGTCGGATGAATGTACATATGTAAATCGAAAAACATTGGTACATGGCGAGATTCGAATCCAGGAGCTGCAGATTGCAAGTCAAATGCTTGACACCTGAGCCACCGATGCTCTCGTATAATCTATAGGTTATATTATCTGTGCTATTGTTATCTGCTATTGATGGGTTCTGTCTGAGTCATGATCATGGCAGATTTCTTAAAGCCTTATCCTGCATCAAAGAGTACAATAATACATGTAGGAAATGTTAATCATAATAATCACAACATAATATTAATATTCACATTGTCCTCAATTATTCTCAGCTCTATGCACAGCGTAGTAGCTTTGGCGAAAGTATGTGATATTTTCTAATTTAAAGATATTTCTGTTTTGAGAAATTAAATGTATAGAATACTAGATGTCGCCCGCGACTCAGTCCGCACGGAATTTAAAAAAACGTAGTACCCTATGTGTTTTTCCAGACTAAGTTCTACATTTGTGCTAAATTACATTAAAATCCGTTGAGTCGTTCCACAGATACCTTCAAACAAATATCAATCCATCCATCCATATAAACATTCGCATTTATAATATTAGTTAATTTTTTGAAGAACAATTAATCTAATGTTTTTTAAAATAAATAAACATAATTTGAAAATGGTAACATTGAATGAGTGATTAACACTGAATTTGAATGAATGACTTTGACTTGACATTGACATTTGACATGTAATATGTTTGGTTTCGGTTTTTGTTCATTGTTTTAGCTTTAATGTTAAACTCGAGTATGTACTTAATAAATGAGATTTTCTGAATGAAACAAAGTGGAAAATTATTATCATTACATTATAGACCCTCCGATGGAGATTACTGACAGCATTTTATGTATAGGATGCCTTTGTGTAGGTCGCAAAATGATAATTATCGAAGACTATTGGAAGAAGAAATGTTTTTTACAAATTCTAAGTGAAATACCGGTAAAGTGCTTTACCAATCAATTTTTATTAACACTACTTGTATATTGGTGTAACGAAGTTAATATTCACAATTGTTCCGCGTGCAGAGGTCGAATTTCACCAGTTTCTTACAAGGATGGGATGGGGACAAAATCTATGGGTAGTCACTGGCCGCTTGCTCATGTGCCTTACCACGTACCTTTTAATATAAAACAATTACCTTCTCTGACAAATAAAATTACATCTAATAAGCAGTAAAAATACTATAAAGTGAATAAAAATATGAAATTGATAGTATTATTTATCTTGGTAGCTATTTATCGATCTATACAGCCTCGTAACGCCCACTGCTGGGCGTAGGCCTCACCCGAAGATCGCCACGATGATTGGTTGGCTGTGCAACCTGCTTACAGGATAGTCACGCAACATTGACCAGATAATTAGTCCATATTGCGGGAGGCCTGCACACGCGGCGTCGACCAGCCAACACTGGAAACACACACTAGTCGAAGACTTTCGTCTTGAGATACTGTGATTGAGCTTGCTATCTATTATTAACCTTTTCAAATATCTTTCCGTTATTGTTGTGTTGTACTACAACCTGCTACACTTAAAACTGTTGAGTTCACTTGAGCGAATATAAGAGTCACCAAGCTATCTGATAAAATACTTTTTGTTCATTTCAGGTAATGCAGAATGTTAGTACACCAATGTCTCTGTGCTGGGAATGTGATGCAATCATATCTCGTTTTACCAAATTCACACGTCAAGTTGTCCGTAACTTTGAAATATTTCAGAATTATTTGAAACAGGTAAGATGGATTAATAGATAGAATTTTACTAATATTATAAATGCAAATATTTAGATGGATGGATGTTTATTTGAATGTATCTCCAGAACGGCTCAACGGATCTTGCTGAAATTTAGCATAGATGTAGAACATATCTTTTAAAAACAAATGGGCTACTGATTAAGTTTTTTTTAACAATTCTGTGGACGGAATCGTAGGCGATATCTAGCGCTTAAATATTTTTTTGAATTGAAAAAGTTATTTTATTCAACATTATAAGTTGTATCATGCTGTAACATATAAAAAATACTAGCTGTCGCTCTCGACTCCATCCACGCAGAATGAAAAACAAAACTAATAAGTAAATAATTAATAACCTATGTGTTCTTCCAGACTATGTTCTACATCTGTGAACTTCATCAAGATCCGTTGAGACGTTCCGGAGATATCTTCAAACAAACATCCATCTAAACTTTCGCATTTATAATATTAGCAATATTACTTACTTTTATATTTGATTTTTTTTAAACATACTCATATCTTTTTTTTCAGAATTTAGATTTGTCACATATAAATTCAACATCAAATTTGGCAACACATAAAATTGTAGAAACATTAATAACAAGTTATAATTATGTGGATGAAATAAAAACAGAAAAAGTATGGGATGTTACGATAGATAGAATCAAAAGCGAAGATACATCAGAAAACTCTGGCGATAAAGAGCCGTTAATAGAAATTAAAAGGAAAAAAAAATCACGTAAATCATCAGATGATAAAAAATGTAACACAGAAGTGTACAAAGAGATTGTATTATGTGTAGAAGATTTAGAAGAAGAAAGAAGAATGTTATCTTCTAAAGAAGAATATATAAATGCTATATATAAATGTGAAAATTGTATTACAGTATTTCCGAATGCAGATGATTTGAAAGACCATATTTATTTAAAACATGAAGTGGTAAGTTTTAACACAATTTTTTTCTAATTTCAAACCAACGCCTTAAAAATAAACATGATTAAGTGAACATTTAAACATGATTAAGTAAGAATCATTGTTTGGTCCCGACCAACCTTCATAAGCGAGAAACTCGGGTTAGATAGAAAACTCTATGAGCGAGAAACTCGGGTTAGATAGAAAACTCTATGAGCGAGAAAAATATCGCGATCTGTTAAACTTCCAATTATCCATGTTCGACCGTAAATAAAGGAATGTCAAATTACACAGCAGCTATTACAGTATATCACTTTTTCAGTTATTTGTGTAAAAAAAGTGAAGTGGAAGTAAAAGTGAATATAACGAAATGAGATAAGCTTATTTCATATAGTTATGTAAAACAAAGTTCCGCACCAGAAATATTTTGTAATTTATTTTATTACCTAAATGAAATGTTAACGTTTATAAAATTTACTTTGTTAGTGAGTTACTTTTTTCTTTCACAGAATGCATCGAAATATAAATGCAATATTTGTATATGTTCTTTTACGAGTGAAGTTTCATACAATTATCATATTAACAGACATAAGAAGAGATTTCAATGTATGTTGTGTAATAATAATTTTATAAGCAAGAGAGCTGTCACTAAGCACTACAATATGATGCATTGTCACAGGTGATGTAGTTTTTTTTCTAATTTATTACAGACTGGCAGTAAAAAAATCTAGTAATAAACATAGCTCATTTTACCCGGGGACAGTGTAGCTTTCCATCAGTGAAAGAATTTTTCAAATCGGTTGAATAGTTTTTGAGCCTATTCGATGCAAACAATTAAATCTTTCCTCTTTGTAATAGATATAGAAGACTTGTACCTAGGGTTGCCAGGTCGCCAAACCTACTAGCCGGACAGACCAGTCAGTTTGGCCGGACATTTGGGTAGAAAGGTCGGACACGCAATCAAAAATCTAACCTATGTCCGGCTTTATACGGACGAATGGCAACGCTACTTGTACCAATTGACAAAAGATAATTCTTAACACTGTTGAAAGTTCTAATATAAAAATGCCTTTCCCATCCATTTCTTGCAAGGAAAGGAAGAGAAGGGAAAGTGGATTT
This sequence comes from Papilio machaon, assembly GCF_912999745.1. Classification (NCBI taxonomy): domain Eukaryota; kingdom Metazoa; phylum Arthropoda; class Insecta; order Lepidoptera; family Papilionidae; genus Papilio; species Papilio machaon. Next base: position 1,909,657 of record NC_060014.1, read on the forward strand.
GGAGGGAGGGACGCACAGGAAAGGGATATATCATATTTCTAACGTTGCTCCCCCCTTTAATTTATAATAGATGTCTATAGCCAAACTGCGCTAGTATAGCGAAATCAGATGACTATTTTCATTTGCTACTTTTAAATATACTAACTGTGACCCGCGACTCTGTCTGTGCGGAATTAAAAAAAACTTAATTAGTAGCCTGTGTCTTCCAGACTATGTTCTACATCTATGCCAAATTTCAACAATATCCGTTTTCCCGTTCTGGAGATAACTTCAAACAAACTTTCATCCATCCATCTAAATTCTAAACATTCGCATCTATCTATATATAGGTATATAAAAGAAAGTCTTGTTAGTTACACTATTTATAACTCAAGATCGGTCGAATTGATTTAGCTGAAAATTGATGTGGAGGTAGCTTAGAACTAGGAGACGGACATAGGAACTTTTTTATCTTGTGTGCATTTTTTTTTATTCTGCGCGGACGAAGTCGCAGGTAAAAGCTAGTTTATAATATAAGTTAGATTGAATTTAAATAATGTTTAATTTTTTACAGTGTAGATTACGATTATCTGATGGAAAATAAATTAAATGATGATCCGGATGAAATTATTGAAAAAATTCAAGATGATAACAGGTAATAAAAAAATTATCAGGGAAACCAATTATTATAACCATAAATGTACCGTCGTCGTTATAAACAGACAGACAGAAGCCTATGTGTACTTCAAGACTATGTTCTACATCTGTGACAAATTTCATCATGATCTGTTGAGTTGTTCTGGAGATAACTTCAAACAAACATACATCTAAACTTTCGCATTTATAATATTAGTAAGATAGTGAAATGTGAATAAAACAAATATTAAAAAAAAATCTTATGTCACAGTATCAACAAAAAGTATAACTTAAAAGGGACAAAGTTTTTTTTCAATATTTTTAAAGGCAGACGTTTTTTCAAGCAATCAGGAAGTTCAAACAAACATATCGACATGGATTTTTTAGTCATACCTGCGCAAGCGAGAGTCCAAGGAACCGCGATGTTCTCGCTTATAGAGGTTTCTCTCTAATCCGAGTTTCTCGCTTATAGAGGTTTCTTTCTAAACAGAGTTTCTCGCTTATAGAGGGTTCTCTCTAACCAGAGTTTCTCGCTTATAGAGGGTTCTTTCTTATCCGAGTTTCTCGCTTATAGATGGTTCTCTCTAATCCGAGTTTCTCGCTTATAGATGGTTCTCTCTAATCTGAGTTTCTCGCTTATAGATGGTTCTCTCTAATCCGAGTTTCTCGCTTATAGATGGTTCTCTCTAACAATCTACCCTCTGTTATGGAGGTAGATAATGACTCTCGCTTATTCAGATTCTACTGTATATAAAATTAATTCATACTAGTTGAGCGTCCATCAATCGAAATTCATAACCAAATAGTGTTATTTTTTTAATTAAAAATAAGACTTCATATTATCTCTCTCTCTTTCTTTCTCTCTATTTTTAGTATAGAACAGCCATCTTTCCCTTGTGAACTTTGTTCTAAGACATTTCGATGGAAAACATCATTAAGAAAGCATTTAGAAACGCATCGGATAGAAACGGGACAGAAAAGGAAGCCATATTGTGAAACTTGCAGGTTAGAAAGACAGCATATACATGACACTTACTTCTACGAAAGTCAAAAATACCCTACTACTATATGACACTCAGGGACAAAATACCAAATGACACCTCACACGACAAAATCAGTTTTTTTACTGTTGCACCTGATGCTATTGCTCTTGCAGCCTTGTTGCCTAACATTATTTGTCGTTAAATATAGTTAATCATAGTTTTTTTTTTAAATATATTTTTTTTGTTTTTTTAATTATTCAAACTTTCGTGAGACATTATCATTAACATATATAGAAACGGCTAAAACATTCACGTATTTATCCGGTGTCGTCACCGACTAGTTTCGAGCCCTTCGGGGGCCCTTCATCAGGGTGCTCTTAGTGAGCGAGGGGCCGCGTCCGCGAAATAATACCAGTCCCACTCACCCTGATGAAGGGCCCCCGAAGGGCTCGAAACTAGTCGGTGCCGACACCGGATATATATACGTGAGTGTTTTAGCCGTTCCTATATAAGTTTTTTTTTTTAAAGTCCTAATCAGTTCAGTCATTTAAAATACAGGATGTTACAGAATTGACATACATATATTCAGTCGAGTAAATAATCTTGTTATTGTACTTTTTCTGTAAAAAAAAACGCGCTAAAATTTCTATTTTTTTTTTACTTTCAGATTGTCTTTCACAACAACATCTAATTTACAAAAACATGTGAAAACAAGCTCGAAACATCAAATATTGTTAAAAGTCAGGTGAATGTCTTTTCTTATCTATATATATAGTCAGAAAGTCGTGTAAGTTACACTATTTATAACTCAAGATAGGTCGAACTGATTTAGCTGAAAATTGATGGGGAGGTAGCTTAGAACTAGGAGACGGACATAGGAACTTTTTTATCTTGTGTGCATTTTTTTTTATTCCGCGCGGACGAAGTCGCGGGCAAAAGCTAGTATATAAAGTTTTTTATTTTAAATCTTTGCTAAGTTTCATATAAAAGATCAAATTTTTCAAACATACATATGTCAAATTGAATACAAGGCGGCCATTACATTATATAATTTCTTAACTTTATTTGTTTGTCTATTTATAATAAATCTTACAGAGTTATAAAGATGAAATTGTTTAGATAGGTTTTTATAATTTGCCATTTCTATTGATTTCACACATATCTGAGAAGAAATTCAATGATATGTGTGAAGTCAACTCGCACTTGACTGTTGTTGACTATGACATAGTCATCTCTAACTTAGGGTAGACTCTGAGACCCTCAGTGGAGATATATAAAGAGCTGATGATGATTGAATTCTACTATACTTTGTCTATTGTTAAGAATATTTTAAATCTCAATTTCTTGTCTATAGTACCTCTAAAACTTTCTACTTCTCGTATTTCAAGAAATTTAAAAGACTCTCCTCTAGAAGATAATGCTGAGAAGAAAAGGGACAGAATAGAAGAGATTAAAGCTTCAGTTAATAAACAAAGAGAGACATTTCCATGTCCACAATGTGATAAAAAATTTCAATGGAGAGGAAATCTAGCAAGACATATGGATAGTCATAATGCTAGGTAATATAACAGATTTATATCTATATCTATATATATAAAAGAAAGTCGTGTTAGTTACACTATTTATAACTGAAGAACGGCTGAATCGATTTGACTGAAAATTGGTGGGCAGGTAGCTTAGAACCAGGAAACGGACATAGGATAATTTTTACCCCGTTTTCTATTTTTTATTCCGCGCGGACGGAGTCGCGGGTAAAAGCTAGTTTAAAAATATATATTATTTTCAGCTTTATTTATAAACAAAAAAGTAATGAGATTGAATGTGGATGGCTAAAGGTAGAAGACCAAAGAAAGTATGTATGGATTGTGTGAAAGAGGATATACGTAAGAAGTGGGTAAATTCAGATATGACAGCTGATAGAGATGTATGGAGAAGTAGGGATAAGGGCAGATTGATGATGATATTACTTTTTTTATCTTACTTCTTACTAATATTATAATTGCGAAAGTTTGGATGGATGGATGTTTGTTATAAGGTATTTCTAGAACATTACAACAGATCTTGATGAAATTAGACACAGATATAGAACAGTGTGGAAGAATATGTAGACTACTTATTAAGTTTTTCTTAAAATTGTGTGGATGGAGTCGCATTCGACATCTAGTTTAAATAGGAAAAGATTTGTACTTTTCTATGTAACAAATTAATTCAAAAATTACTGGAGTGATTTCAGAAATTCTTTTGTAACTAGAAAGTTACATTATCACTGAGTAACATAGGCTATTTTTATAACTAGATTGTTTTTATTCCGCTCGGATGAAGTCGTTTTTCTTTTTTGTTATATTAATGTTTCTAGACTTATATACATTTCGACAAAAGGAACCTTATAAATTTTTATTTCCAGAGCAAAAGGTGATTTAGTTTGCGAACCGTGCAATAGAACGTTCTCATCTAAGGCAACGTATGATCAGCATATGAAAGTCAGTATGAGACATGTCTCTGAGAATGATTTCAAGTGAGTACTTAATCTATGACATTTGTTGGATTATCTGTGTTGTTTAATCTTTGTCTTTTACATTTGACAAGTGACAGGAGAATTTTTAAAGATGTTTTTCGCGGGAATTGCGTTTTAAATAATGTCTCTCGCAACTTATTGTGACGTCATACTCACAGTCTTTTTCCCTACGTTTTTGCACACTTTTAGTCAAATAAGGTTATTTTAGCCAGTTAGATAAGTGCTTTCGCAGTTGGTTCTCTCAGAATATATATAAAACCTATTTAGACAGACATAAAAGAAAAAAAACATGACAGCTACAGTACAAACAGGATCTTGTAACATTTTTTACATTGATAGGAGGGACTTAGTGTGCTGTTATAATTTAGTTTGATTTATGCCCACCCGTTCAGATAGACTAGTCGGTCTATACTCCATAAATCGCTATCAGATATCGTATCAATTAATTCCATTACGCATTTATGGGGTTGTATGTATGTTAATTTAATTGTAACATCATGTATAGTCCAGTCGCGGAGGACGATGAATTTCGTACAATGACCTCTTTACCTACTAACAGAGGTCTCAAACATTTTTGTATTTAGTGCGGTTTACATGAATTATTTGAAGGAGAAAGAAAATTTACCAACTTATAAAATATAGTTATTATTGTTATATAAATTATTTATTTAGATTTAATAATACAAGTAATAAAATCAATAAAATATTTCCATAATATGTTAAAACCAAAAAGTACTAACTATCGGAAAGCCGGCAATAAAATAGATGATGTTGCCTGCACTTTCGTCTTTCAAATATTCGTTTCGATTGTTCATTTCGAACTATCCAATAATAAAAATTCCTTTTCGGTAATCCTTCTAACTGAGCCCATAAAAATTTTATTATGCAAACTAGAACAAACTTATAGTCTCCAATAAAAGGTTTACAATCCCTGAAGACGGCGGTCATTGTATCTGTGCGAGCGAGACTCATTGTATTTACGCGGGAGTGACAGAGACAGGTAATGACAGTTCAATGTACGAAATTCTTCGTGCTCCGCGACTGGACTATAACATACAAAACTGAACAGATTTTGACGAGTTAGGTGTCATTCGATTCGTATTCTTCATCTGAGTGTCATAAAGTTTTTTAGTTAAGAAAACTACTGTTCATCATCATCTCCATGACCTTGTCCCACTTACGTAGGGTCACAAGGGTACCGTCTTCCAAATCAATCTGTCCGCCGTCATCTCCATTGTCACCTCCTTGATCATGTCACCTTTCACGTAATCCATCCAACTCTTCTTATGTCTACCTCTATCAGTGTACCTCCACACTCATACTTAACATTCTTTACCACATGCGTTTCTTCCCTCCACATAACATACCACGTTAACCTTTTACTTCTCAATTTTTCTACTACCGGTGCTACTTTCAGACTTCTTCTAATATACTCATTTCGTATGCTATCCACTCTTGTTACACCACACAACCATCTTAACATTATCATTTCGCTCACATGTACTCTCTTTTCATCCGTCCATTTAACATCCCAACATTAGGATCCATACATCATGACATTTACGATGGTTTTGTAAATTTTCCCCTTTATTTTGAGGGAAATTTGTGAGCCGCATATTGGAACGAAGTTCCTTATCGCTTGTTGTGAAAGGGGGCTAGACGGAAAAAATTCTTAGGAAAAGTTGTCACGACACTTTTTGCTATAGTAAGTATGTTAACGACGAATGAGCGCTACTTCACCATGGCAACGACCTGACAATATATAACGAAAATTCATAGAAATAAAATGTACTTCTTGTGAAGACTTAAGTTTTTTATTCATAGAATAAACATTGGTTCCTTCACTAATTAATAGAAAGAAACTTCGTTCCATCCGGGTGTCCCAACACACCTCTCAAGTTTTTTCTGTTATTTTAGATATATGTGTAGCGAATGTGGTAAACGTTTCGCAAACAAGACTCGACTCCGAGACCACGTAGATTGGGATCACTTGAAGAACTACGTACATAAATGTACAGAGTGCCAGAAGGTAACCATTTTTACATACATTTTACATTGAGTGGAATTTTTGTATACATGTGTAAATTGTGTGATAATACAATATTATGATGATATGGTGATGATCTGATGATGGAACTGGAAGGTCATAGGAACTTTGTAATGAAACGAAACTACATCTAGTTTGAGCTGGTTAACGGGAACATAATAAAAGCTTGTTTTTAAAATTAGATTATTTATATATTCGTTGTTAATTTATATTATTAAGTTACGAAAAGGTGTTTTGTAAATATTTAGGAATTTAGGAGCTAAAAATGTACTTTATCTATGGTTTGGATTCAATCTAGGAATAAAAATCGACTAGTTTTAATAGAAAATCTCACAACACGATGACAAATTAATGTGGAATATTTTTTAAGTGGGTCGGAAATTTAATTCTTTAACTAAATATTGTTTTTTATGTGTTCAGGTGTTCAAGAGTCATACATCTCTATACCTTCACAAGCAGAATGTTCATGAAAAAGATCAAGCAGCTCATCTGTGTCATCACTGCGGGAAAGCTTTCCCGGTAAGAATCTATATCATCCAAAACCGATGTGTATGTATGTATGAATGTGGATGGGGCAAAAGATGTGTGTCAGGATTGAGTCAAATGTATACTTTCTCTACCAACCCTTTTGTTAGATTTTTACTAGTTCCAGCTTAAATTTATAATTTCCTTTCTGCTCAGCTCCTAAATGTTATACCGTGAAGTTATAATGTCTATAACCTTTCTAATTAATTGAGTTATCAAAAATGGAAAGAATTTTTAAAATCCGATTGATAGTTCCTGAGATAATGGCGATCAAATAAAAAAAACTAAATTTTCAATAGCTCGGCCGCGACTCATTGAAAGATGTTTTATCAGAGAACTAGTGGAAAAGGGAATTATGGTGTGATTTTGGCAAAAGAGGGTATGTGTACAAAGGAGAAATACACTCTGTATGTCCCCTTTTCTGTCGCTTCGCAGAACTCCATTGCAGCGACACTGATATTATTACATCTTCATAGCTATTTCATCTTATAACCTAGACTTTATTATTTATTACAGCAATTTTCACAGCAATCATTTTATCTGCATTAAAGTTAATTAGTCAAAATTCAAATGCTCAAATGATAACGAAGGCCATTGGCTGAGAATCTCCGTTACCATGGCAACTATTCATCTTTGCTGCTATTGGCTTGCAATTGTCCCTTTCACGTATAACATTTTTTTTCAATTTACTCACCTCCTAAGATTAATGGCATGAAAATATATCGCCTAAAGCGTGTCTTAAGTAAAGGGCTTTTTATTACAAAAATAATTATTTAAAACATTCCGTGATTGCTACGATAATGTGTTATAAAGAAATGTGTGTTTACGCTTTATTATATTTTAGTATGAGATAGTCAACGCTTCCAACTTAACTAGTGAAAAAAAGGTTTTACAAAGCAATGTATGGATATTCCAGAACCAGGCAAAACTCCGCGGGCACGTGTCTGGTTTGCACTCGCGCGAGGCACCTTACAAATGCGGCACGTGCAATGCGCGCTTCAGCTGGCACTCGTGTCTGTCCAGACACGTGCGTCGCGTGCACCGCAAGCGAGACACCACGCACTAATATGTCGAATTCAATAGATAAATAAATAAAATAAAGCTGTAAAATTTATTACAAACAAACATATTTATATCAACAATTTACAATACTCAAATATTACAAAATAAATAAAATACATAGATAATAAATGACATTGTCAGTGAGTGACATGTGTATATATAATTTCTTATTTCTATTGAATTCCACTGTACACTGGAGGACTTTAATTTCTTACCTACGTTATAAAATAAATTAAATATTGTATTATAAATTGAATTTGTATTAACCTTTATTGAGTGAAATATAAATACAGTTGAATCTGAACAAGCGAGAGTCCAACGGATTCCAATACTTTTCTCACTTATCTCTCTAACCCGAGTTTCTCGCTTTTAGAGGTTTCTCTCTAACCCGAGTTTTTCGCTTATAGAGGTTCTCTCTAACCCGAGTTTTTCGCTTTTAGAGGTTACTCTCTAACCCGAGTTTCTCGCTTATAGAGGTTCTCTCTAACCCGAGTTTTTCGCTTTTAGAGGTTACTCTCTAACCCGAGTTTCTCGCATATAGAGGTTTCTCTCTAACCCGAGTTTCTCGCTTATAGAGGTTCTCTCTAACCCGAGTTTTTCGCTTTTATAGTTTTCTCTCTAACCCGAATTTCACGTTTTTTGAGTTAGTCCGTCGGAACCAGTCAATGACTCTCACTCTTAGAGGTTCCTCGCTTATCCAGGTTCGACCATATTTCTAAGTGAAATAATATTAAGGAATTTTTGCTTATGCACTGTGAAAATGGACACTATTTATTTTAAAGTTAACAACAAATAAAAACATATATAAACCTTATAACAATTTGCAATAAAAATATGTTCACAATAAAATTATACTTTATTATAAAGAATGATTTTTATGATGAAATGCGATTGAAAATATGAAGTCGCTTTTATATTTATTTTTCATTGGTAAGTTATATTTTTACTGCACAAGTTTTTATACATTTTTTTGGCATAGGTATTGTCAAACAAGGATATCTGAACAGGTGAGAGGCGCTGCTATCGCGGTTGGTTGTATTATAATATATATAAAACCTACTTAGACGTAGAAAATATTTTAAAAGAAAAGTGATATGACAGCTACATACTGGCCTCTATCTACGGACTGGCTATAAGACGTAGTATTTTGTGCCGATTTGATTTTCACCAATTTATCGCTGATAGTAGCGGTTTGAGGCGTTAGTATGGATTCGAACTAATAAAATAGACAGAACTAACTGTTACGTAAAAAGCTGTTATTTCCAAGTAATATCAGTGCAGCTCCAGTACAAAGAGAATCTTGTGACATTGACGAGGAGGTCGCTAGTGAGCTGTTATAATTTAGTTTGACTTATGCCCACCGGTTCAGACAACTTTGTCAGTCTATTTTTGTCTGTCTGTCATGAGAGTAATAATAGTATTACTAGCTTTTGCACGCGACTTCGTGCACGCAGAATTACAAAAAAAGTTAACAGTCTGTTCTTTCAGACTATGTTCTACGTCTGTGCCAAATTTCATCCAGTTCCGTTAAGCCGTTCCGGAGATACCTTCTAACAAAAATCCATCCATCCGTTTAAACATTTGCATTTATAATATTAGTAAGAAGCAATATTGTTTATCTAAATCAAGCTATTTAGACGGAGATAAATTAAAAATAATGTAATTCAGTTGCAGCAAAAGCCGCAAATCTTACGATAAAATTGGACGAAATAACAATAATACCTAATATAGAAAAAAAAGAGTACAGAAAGTCATTTGTTAATGAAGTTATAAATATATTTAGTGCTTCGAAAAATGATAATTCATCAAATAATCCTGTTATTAATCTAAGATCTAAAGACGAAATTAGTTATTCACATGTTTTATATAGTTTTTTAAATAAAACATACGTTTGTGGAAGTCCTAAATCGAAAGAAATTGCACCGGACCTATTAGCTACGATCGAAGCTATTTCTCAATTACCTTTCATGGACTACATAATAACAGATCCGGTAAAAATAAACACAGTTAATACAGTTAAAAAATGTGCATCCGATACAAAAACGAGATATAAATCGAAAAAGAAAAAATCTAAAAGAAAAAAAGATGTAACGCGATCGAAAAAAAATGATACTTTCTTCACTGGTGCGTTCGAAGAAAGTGTTGCGACTAAAGAAAAGGATGATAAAAAAATTATATCGATAGAAACGAAGAAATTAAAAGATTTAAAATCGAATAACGCTGTTATCGATCAATTTAGAACTATATTAGACGGCATTATAGATGACATTGACAGTAAAAACGGTGATAAAGTCGAAGGTAAACAGGTTAAAATTATTTTTGAAATCGGTGACAATTTAAAAAGTGAATTAAACAGAAAAGCTTTTCCTAAAGAGGAATATAAGGCAAAAGAAATCGATAAAGATCGCTTAACAATAAATGACGTTTTATACAGAACGAACACAGCTATTAAAAAAATTGAAGAATCAGACGGTGATCTTCTTAGACGTAGAATAGAATCAGAAAATGACAGCGACGAGAAAAATACTACCGAAGAAGATGTCAGTGATAATATAGTTTTAAATAATAATATGGAGATTTTTGTTAAAATGAATAAACCTTTTGAAGAATATGACCATTATTTTTATCGATAACATTACGTGTTATTAGCACAGCCCTTAAGGGCTTAATAGTCAAAAAGTTAAACGTCACTTATAAATGTCAAATAATTTTCTATATTGTTTGTATTATAGCTGTTATATCGTTATAACAAATAACGGTAGCAGATAACGTAATCGTTAACATATTAACTAGTTAAATTGTGGTATTGGGGAAGGCCTGTGTCCAGGTGTGGATAAACAAAGAATAATGGAATGGCGAGTTAAATAAAAAAAATATTTTGTTAATAATTTGATGATACAATTGCGGTATAATCTATCTATATATATAAAAGAAAGTCGTGTTAGTTGCACTATTTATAACTCAAGAACGGCTGAACCGATTTGGCTGAAAATTAGTGAGGAGGTAGTGTAGAACCAGGAGATGGACATAGGATACTTTTAATCCCGTTTCCTGTTTTTAAATTCCGCGGGAACGAAGTCGCGGGCGAAAGCTAGTTAGGGATAAATAAATCAAAATTCTCCTCTGACGCATTTTATTTACAACAAAATAAAGCTTGCTAAATTTTTATCATATGCGTAAAGGCATTTCTTAATAATTACGTCAGTTCGAAGCAATTTTAACTAGTAGGTTCCATGTTTAGAATCTTGTAATATTCAAGATTGTATAGTTCATAGTCAACGATGAGCCTGTCGGATCCATTTTAATTACGATTCCACTGTTTCACTATAATCATTATTATCTTTGTATAATTCTTCTATTTTCTTACAAAGACTTTTTGTTAATACTTCTTCAATATTAAAATTTGGATTAACTGTAGTATTATTCGTACTTCTTTCTTTTCCAAATCCATTACTCCGGCTATTGTAATATTTAAAGTTTTTCGATAGGAAAAATAAATTTTTCAGTGTATTGAGGTTAGTTGTTGTTTCAAAATTTGTATATTGTTTGTACTCCCTTTTGTTTTTATGTGATTTCGAATTCGTTGCTAGTAAATCGAATATAAGAGGGGACTCATTTTTAATGATCCTGTTAGTTTTTCTGTCTATAATACCGCAATTATCTACGCAGGCATAATTCCTGTGGCCGTTCATCATAACTCTTGAATATATTATATGATTTGTTCTATTGATAATTCTAAATAGAATAGAATGTGGTAATATCTGAAATGCACGAGACGTAGTAATAATTATAATTTGTTCAACTATCTCTTTCTCAGTTATTTCAATGGTCACAGCAACTTCCTACAGTTAAATGTTCTTACTAATATAGAAAACGGCTAAAACACTCACGTACATTTGGCGAAACCAGTCTCATTCACCCTGATAAGGGCCTACAATGGGCTCGAAACTAATCGGTGCCGACACCGGATTAATGTACGTGAGTGTTTTAACCGTTTTCTATATTAGTTAATGATAATGCCTCACGAAAGTTTGAATACTTAAATGTTCTTACATCTATTTTTGATACATACATAAAATTTTTGGGGTACCTACATAATTGAGGATGGTGTTTACAATGTTATCTAACTACAAGGCCCTTCGTACACAAGACAACACACAATGTTAAATTGTTAACGCAACTTGTCTATTCGGTGAGTATATGCTACTTACTACAAGACAATTGTACAGATTTGCGCCGCTATTTTGAAAACTCCGGCGATTTTCTTCACAACGATCTTTACAAACAAATCGCGAGCAACTATCTTTGAGGATGACAGAAATGTCGGCGACGCGCGCTGCATAGAAACCTCTATGACATCGTCGCTAATAATTCGCTTTGAAGATTAACGTTGCTTTGTGTAACGAAGTGCTTTACTGCACATTACTAGAACATTTATATTGTTGAAAGAATTCCACGAACACATTATGGAAGTAGATCAAATCACGATCTTTTACAAATATGTGCATACTATTTAAAATACAAAGTTATTTATAACTTATAATGAATCTTAGAAAAACGTTGGTGGCTCCGGGGTTAAGCCCTTCACTTGCAATCTGCAGGTCCTGGGTTCGAATCTCGCCATATACCAATGTGTTTGTGCGACGTTCTTACGGTGAAGGAAAACATTGTACTGTAACCTGCACATATCTGAGAAGAAATTCAAAGATATGTGTGAAGTCAACCAACCCGCACTCCGAGCCCCTCAGTGGGGATGTATAGTGAGCTGTGATGAACGAATCTCACCGTGTACAATGTCAGAATACGACAACTTTCCCGTCCTTTACAGATGTCAGCAAGTGTTGTTTCGGACTCCAAATCGTTATATTTACTAGTTATTTTCCATTCCGTTTCTAAAGGATTGTCGCATACCGATAGCAAATCGTTTAGGTTAATCAATGTAGGACAGGCACTTGTTATATCATTCCATTGAGCAAAGTAAATGGAACAAATTTGATTATTATTGGATACCGATAGTATTTCGTAAGGACAAGGCGGTGGTTTTTCTTCCATTATCTGTAGAAAGTATGTTTAAAATTAAACTAATATAACACCTATTTATGGGTACCAAATTGATTGCTGTTTATGTACGGTGTAAACACCGCACAATACATGTTAGTACATTTTATAACATGCTTCACCATTCACACCAACCAGTACACATTCGGTCACTATACATACAGCGTGTATTCACTACAATTAAACCATTAAGCCGTAGTTTTAGAGAATAAACCAAATTATCTCCCTAAACTTGGCATTATTATTTGTATGTACAACCCGTACAATTTAGTTATTTTCATGCTATGCTCTTGTTACTCTATTTTAAATTCTAATCAACTTGATTTTACTACATCTTCGCGACATTTTGTGTATTTTACAGATTTTTTTCTATATTTCCTTAAATGGCTGTTCTATAAACAGCTCGATTCTTGTTACCATTGCGTTTTTTGTTGATAAAGGCAAGGGTTAATATTAAATCTATATATATAAAAGAAAGTCGTGTTAGTTACACTATTTATAACTGAAGATCGGTCGAACTGATTTAGCTGAAAATTGATGGGGAGGTAGCTTAGAACCAGGAAACGGACATAGGATAATTTTTACCCCGTTTTCTATTTATTTTTTATTCCGCGCGGACGGAGTCACGGGTTAAAGCTAGTTTAATTAAAAAAACAACTTGATATTTAATGTCTTTGTAAGAAGAAAATCAAATTGTAATTGTTACATTTTAATACCAACCATCAAACTGTGATTAGGAATTTTTTGGAAATTACTTACCCAATAACCAGAGTTTAAACAATTTTTACACGAAGTGTTGCCTAATCCTTTACATTTGTAACAGATTACCGTTTTATTTCCTTCACTTTCAATATCCCTCCATGTCCTCCAATGATAACCTCTTTTGAATATATATTTGACACCTTTCATAGACAACATAGATAAAAAACCGGTTTCCATTTTTTTTATTCTTTCTTTCTCTTTTGCAGTATTAACATCGTAATGTGGTATTCCATCAACATAAACTGTATTATTAGTAAGATGATCTAACATTTGTGATTTTTGATATTCAATTTTTTTGTCCAATAGTCGACTACGTAAACCGTCGTTTTCTTTGTAAATCGCATTGTATTCATATTCCTGTATAGAATTTACATCCTTTTCGTTAATTGTTAGACTCGTTATAATATTTAAGTGGATAAAAGTTACATTAACAACTACAAGTATAAATGCCTTGTTTTCGGAAGGCATTAGCTAAAATTACACAGCTAATTACGAAATGATTCTAAGAAACGACGTCGACGATAATAGGTACAGGTATGCGACTTTTATTTAGAAAACAACTGCCCAAGCGATTGTGCCGCGATAAAGTTGTTTTCATTACGCTCTGACGTTAATCAACAATTGATCAAATTGGCCAGTGAAATATTTCGAAAAACATTGACTACTTTTATTTAATCCTCCCCAGCTTCATGTGAAAGCGGAGCCAATGCATTTACAAACGATATTCTTTTTACAGTAATGTAGGTAAGGTATATGATTGAATATTCCTAACTATTATCTAATATATAAAATTCTCGTGTCGCGATGTTTGTGGTTAAACTCCTCCGAAACGGCTTGACCGATTCTCATGAAATTATGTGAGCATATTCAGTAGGTCTGAGAATCGGACATCTATTTTTCATACCCCTATTAAGTTTTTTTTAACTGCGCGCGGACGGAGTCGCGGGCGACAGCTAGTAATATTTTAATAAGTTTATAAATGAAATGTTTTTTGATGGATGGATGATTGTTTGAAGATATCTAACGGCTCATCGGATCTTGATGTTATTTGGTACAGATGAACATAGTCTGGAATAACACATAGGATGTTTACTATGTTTTTATTTAGTTCCGAGCGGATGGAGCCGTGGGCGACAGCTTGTACATCATAAACACAGATCTCGTTATCTGACATTTATGTTTCCAATTGAATCTTTTACTTTACGCCTTAGCCCTTTAGTTATTGGATTTAAGAGATCAAAGTAAAAACTTTGAGCAACGTGTGTTATACATAAGTATAACGTTTATCTTATAATCTGATGAAATAAGTACGAAATAAAATTTTCCAAGAACAACCAGATATCACACAAAAAATAGTTGATTTAAATGTCATTCTTATAAACTTCGTTTTACGTTGAAACGGCTTCTTAAAATACAACATAACGTTTAAATTAGCACTTTTAAACAAAGAATAAGTTGAAAGAAAGAATTAATTAAAATACTTATTAATTTAAAGAAAGAAAATTTTCTTTTTTCTTCTATAAACATGCAAAAAGATTGAACTATTCAGTTTCATTAAAAACCTTTACGTAAGAAAGAAAGGAGTCCGAGAAAACTATGAACAAAAACCACACCGTAGTTTTACTAAGCGATGTGGTGCTTTGTTTTAATTTATGTTTGGGCTCTTAATAAAGAAAACGAATTTGATTATTAATCTATAACCAAATCACTTATTAAAATATTACAGTTATAACTGTTATCGGTTTCCGCTAGATTTCTCTCATCACTAACGACATACATACGTCAATTATATTCTACAACTTCATTCATTTCGCGTCATTCATTGTTTAAAGTTCGTGTGGTGATGGTACCATATGTCATATTCTCAAAAACTCCCACAATTGTGATGAAAAAAGTTATATTGCAATGTCCTAGTGAAAACGTTTGTGCTAATGTGGTTTTTTTATGAATTATTTTTGTGTTAATGACCTTGTTTTGCAAAAACCTGCTCAAGACATATCAAGTAAGTACTTTCAAATGCGTACACTATGTCTTTGTAACTACGATGTCTAATTTGTTTTGGTCTTGGCATACAAATTATAAAGCAATTTATAACATTGTTAAATGATAACTGATTATTGAACTTGAGTTAAATTAGAACATGCTACGATTTCGAAATAATTCTTAGCCATTATGTTTTTTTTTATTTTTCTAATGCTTTAAACACTGTGTACAAAGCTGATAAGGCATATCAATTACATTATATTAAATGTAATTCATTTGTACATAAACGAAATATGACTCATTTATTTCTGTAAACAAAGAATTTATTCTAAACAAAGGCAATAATGTATAAAGAAATGGCGGCGTGTTTAAACAATTTGAATAATTACGTTTAAGTACTTAAATTTAGCTGGAAATCCATTATTGCTATATAATTGTTATTTTATTACTGGGAATTTTAAGTATTGGTGCTTCAAACTGTCTTTCTATTTTTAATATATTACAGCCTTACTTTGTTACATTTGACCAACATCATTGACACAAGGAACTAAGGATGGGAGCATTTTACAATAGTATTTTACTAAGAAAGCAATTATTAATGAAGCTCCGAAGATAAAAAATGACAATCTTCCTATTAAACTAAAACAAAAACAACTCCAGTTGTGTTGGATTCCAATCCATAGGAGTAGGCAGAGTATGGACTTCCAGTTATGGTCCCAATATACCTCTTGCATATCCCACATTTATACATATATTGACGCCACCACCGAATAACCCCGTAATAGGAAAAATTAAATTTTTCAGGAGAAACAAAAAACCGTATTTCTTTAATAACTTCATCAATAATTATTGTACAAGAATCTTTTAGATACCAAAACAAAGCTAATTTTTATAGCTTCATCGTATTTAATTTTCATCCATGTATTCCGGGCGTATTCTGTGCTATGAAGGAAAAATGAGAATACCGGAAATTAAAAAAAAACTGTTTCAATAATGACTTTATATCCGTAATTAACATTAAGAAAAATAGAAAAAAAATCACAACATGTTGTAGGACCTATAGATGCCGAATTCGACGGTAAAGCAAAAACCCGGTAAGAGTGCATTACTGGATTATTAGATGGGGGCGTCAATATGTTATTATAATAATTAGGCATTGGTTTGCAATAAAGGATATTGATAGGATGACTTCAGTTATTTAAGAACAGTTTTGCCAATCTTGAAAGATTGATAATACTCCTGCAAAGGGGAACTTTTGTCCAGATAATATTGTGTGATAAATACTACAGATTATCATAAATGTGGAATCCCTAAATTATTTTTAGGAATGACTCCATTCTATTTGGCACAATACCAATAATCTTTGGTACCTATTGTGGTGTGCTACAATTTGGTCACTTTTGATTTCATTATATATGGTTTACTTTGGCAGGGGCATTACCGCACCCTCAGATAAGTTTTTAAAATATTTGATGCAACTACAGTCTTTTTATATGAAAACTATCTGTCGCCCGCGACTCCTTCCGCGCGCAGTTAAAAAAAACTTAATAGTGGTATGAAAAATAGATGTTGGCCGATTCTCAGATCTTTTCAATGTGCTCATAAAATTTCATGAGAATCGGTCAAGCTGTTTTGGAGGAGTACGGGAACGAACATTGTGACACGAGAATTTTATATATATGAACTCTCCATTTGAATGAAGACATTAAACATGTTAATTTGTTAGTGTTACATATTTCTTTCATATACAATTGAACCTGAATAAGTGAGAATCTTTGTTTGGTCTCAAAGTATGATGTTCATAAGAGAGAAAAACATAATGGTCCCTTGGACTCTCGCTCATCCAGCTTCAACTGTAGTTTTACAAAATGTTCATTACTTTTTTTGTTAAACAACCTTCAAGCTTTGCTGAATAATTAGCATAAATAAATGAGAAATACAAAACTAATTAACCTTCTTACCTTAAAAATGTTTTCCGTTTTAATGATTTTTCAAATACAATGATTTCAGATGTTTTTAATTGCATTGTGTAAGCTAAACTAAATGTGAACTAGGATCCTTTGTTGCAAAGAGGTTACTTAATGCATGTTGGAATACATTTTAATGTCCTCTAGATATTTACAGTCATAAAATTAAATTCCCCCCCTCACTTAGGATTGATAGTCCTCACATAAAATCCTTGTAGGACTACACAACAAAGATAACAGTGGTAGATCCCGCAACAACAATATTTGTTGGGTGCACGAATTGGCCTCGATCAGTGAAATACTATGACCACACAGAAGACAGGCGTCAAGTGGAAGTAATTCCATGTACAGTTTGATGTGTGTGTATATGGTATAAAAAAAAACTTGTGACATTTTTTTGACGCTGACAAGGCTTTAGTGAAGTGTAATAATTTATTTTGACTTATGACCACCCGGTCAGATATCCATGTTAGTGTATAAGTGTATACAAATTTTCGATTTTATTGTAATGTGAGTGCAGGGTCACACAACAGGCTTGGGCGAGATTTTTGCGACGCCCTACTTTTTTCTGTGTCGGGGGAAATCCTCCAAAGATAGGGTATCTTAGGGGGCACTGCAGGCTCCCCTTTATATTCGATTTTGGCGCCTAGCCTGGCCCTACCCTAACAACGCTACTGTGTGAGCGTTAAATTACATTTCATCCAAATGGGTAGGAAATAAACATTGTCGGCTGTGTCCTCGAATGGGTTCATTCGTATTTTTACAGCCGTGTCAGTAACCTGAGTGGATTACCTGGAGAACGCGGTTGGCGGGCAATGACCTCTAGAACAGATAGATATATGAAATGTATTATTAGGGTTCAGTAATGAACACTGGTACTGAACATATTGTTTTCTTTATTTAATCAAAAAAAATGAAAGGGAAACATTACTTTAATACATAAAATGTCATTGCAGTGGAAATCTACTGTCACATTTAACAGATAAAAAAAAAACATTATTTCCTTCATTTACTTAAACATTTAAAACCGGAATATTATTATTATAAATATTTTGTACGGAACCTGAATTATAAAATGTAAAAACTCTTGACTCGTGGCCTTGTTTCATTTTGCGTAGTAACATATTAAAAAAGATATATGATGAATGAATAATTTTTTGTCGTTCGCAAACTCGTTAACAAATAAAACGTTTTTTTTCCCCTCTTATTACTACTTTTAGTTGTTGCCTGCCTGACTTCGTTTGCATTAAAAAAACTGAGTAGTCTATGCATTACTTTAGTCTGTGTTTCAAATTGCGTTGATTTGTTTACTTGTACTGGAATTACGTGGTTTCACATTTCGTATCTATCACGAGTTTTCAATTACATTATTATTAACTAGCTTTTACCCGCGACTCCGTCCGCGCGGAATAAAAAAAAAAGAAAAGAAAACGGGGTAAAAATTATCCTATGTCCTATTCCTGTATCTTTTAACATATATAATATAGTAACTAACGCTTAATTAAGTAATATATAAGAGAAGGCGCTGCCTCCCGAAACACAGTTTTAACTAGTTCGGGAGACAGAGCCCCACTAATTTTGTGAAAAATGGCTTATAGTTAAATAAAGAAATTTATTATTTTATTATTATTCTTGGTTCTAAGCTACCTGCCCACCAATTTTCAGTCAAATCGATTCAGCCGTTTTTGAGTTATAAGTGGTGTAACTAACACAACTTTCTTTTATATATATAGACTAGCTTTTTCCCGCGACTCCGTCCGCGCGGAATAAAAAAAAAAGAAAACGGGGTAAAACTTATCCTATGGCCGTTTCCTGGTTCTAAGCTACCTGTCCACCAATTTTCAGTCAAATCGATTCATCCGTTCTTGAGTTATAAATGGTGTAACTAACACAACTTTCTTTTATATATATAGATAGACTAGCTTTTACCCGCAACTCCGTCCGCGCGGAATAAAAAAATGCACACAAGATAAAAAAGTTCCTATGTCCGTCTCCTAGTTCTAAGCTACCTACCCATAAATTTTCAGCTAAATCAGTTCGACCGATCTTGAGTTATAAATAGTGTAACTAACACAACTTTCTTTTATATATATAGATAAAGATATTTTATATAACCATCATTATTAAAAACATTTCAAATGGAACAATGAATTGCTAAAATGGCCGCCATGTATGGATTTACACAAGTTGAGCGTTTATCTTGAATACGCTGTATTTAGATTTTATGTATTATACCTCAATTAGCGTATATATTCCAAAATGTTTTACTGATCTATTGGTAAACATGTATTATATAAATAGACTGGATTAATTTGCACGTGTGTGTGTCTATGTGATACTAAAATATGTAAACAAAGGACTTAAGTATATGTCAATAATGCGAAAGTTTAGATGGATGGATGTTTGTTATAACACATAGGTTACTAATAAAGTTTTTTTTTTAATTCCGTGCGGACAAAATCGCGGGCGACAACTAGTAAATAAATAATTCAACAAATGACAAAACAGTAAGCTACAGTCCGATATGGGTCTATTGTTATTTAGTTTAACTAATGCCCACCGGGTCAAATAAGTCTGTTGGTTTGTAACTTTGCTCATAAAGTCTAGGAGATAGGTATTTAAATGTTTTTATATATATAAAGCATCTTTATAATCTGTAATCTTGACGTGACGTTCAAGTAAACATCGTGGCCTTAGTTTTCTATGATTTATTCTGCTATTGACACAATTTAAGTATTAATTAATGTTTCTAATTGCTGTTAATTGAATCGATAGTCGGAATGGAATTAAAATTAACTAGTGTATTTTTTATTGTAACTAGATTTTTAAGGTTTGCAAAGACTTTTTTAGAAGACTAATCTTACTTTTATGTTATCGATGCGAAAGTTTAGATGGATGTTTATTAGAAGATATCTCCGGAACGGTTCAACAGATCTTGATGAAATTTGTCACAGATGTAGAACATAGTCTTGAAGAACATATAGGCTACTTATAGAATTATTCTTAATCCCGCGCGGACGGAATCGCGGGCGAAAGCTCGTCATAAATAAAACTTAAAAAACAAATGTTGATGTAGGAATTTCAATAGATGGCGTTATTTTTAATGTGACATTTTTTTCGAGACTAAAGTAATAGTTTTTTTTTTATATTATAAATGTTGTATTGAAAATGTTTATACATGTTTGTGTTTAGGGAATGGAAATTTACTGAATGTCTTAAAAGATTCCGTGGCAAGCAATATCAGTGACCTAAATTAAAAGCACTTGTCCTACGTCCAAGGTTCCAAAGACTCAACACTTTGATGCCCTTGTATTTGAAAAAGTATACTAATAATGCTACATTTATGAAACTTCTAGCTGTCGGCGAGACGGCTGTCGTTAGAAATACTAAAAAAAAAAAAAACCTTGTAGTCTATGTTGTTCAGATAGTAATGTTTAATCTATGTGTGTTCCAAATGTCATTCAGATCCGTTAAACGGTACTGGAGTGTGGTAACATATATCCATATCGACGCTGGAAAGCGTAAACGCTGTTACCCCGAAAGTATGAACTTTACAGGAGAGCCAAAAAATGATAACTCGTGAGCTGATACGTCTACAAGCATGCGGTATTTAGCAATGTTGTGTAGTTTGTGCTAACCTATAATAAAATCATTATCCTTTGATAATGGTTGAAATTGTTAACGTGTGAAAAACATATTCGCGATTTCAAGGTTTACAGCGTTTATGCTTTCCAGCGTCGATATATACAGACATATAAATTTGAGCATTTATAATGTTACAATCTGTCACCCGCGAACCCGTCAGCGCGAAATTTTAATAAAAACTAGTAATAAATATAGCCTATGTCACTCGGGTATAGTGTAGTTACCCAACATTGATATTTTTTAAATAGGTTCAGTTGTTTCGGAGCCTATTCACTCCAAACAAACTAACAATAAATTCTTTTCTCTTTATAACATTATTATAGACTAGCTATCAAAATTAAACTGAATAAAAAAATCAAGTAGTAACCTAAGTGTTCTTCCTTACTATTTACATCTTTTCTGGATTTTCACACCGGGCCAGTTTAGTTTGTCGCATTATATTCAAATGTAAACAAGCGCCATAAGAAAATGCGTTCGCATCGCAATTAGTGTTGATTGGTTGATCAAGCCAATTGCCTCGTTGTGGGCCGGACGTGACGTCATAGGGTCAGTAAAGTGTCACCGACTGACCTCGTTATAGTGTCCATGTTGTTTGAAAAGTCCGGGATGAATACTTCACGGTTATAGAATCATACTGTCCTTTTCCAATACGTGTCTCCACATGTACTCTTCAGCCGTCATTTTCACTCCCTTCTTACAACATATCTTACTAATATTATAAATGCGAATGTTTAGATGGATGGATGGATGTTTGAAGGTATCTCCGGTACGACTCAATCGATCTTCATGAAATTTGGCACAAATGTAGAACGTAATCTGAAAGAACACATAGGCTATAGAACACATAGTCCTAGGGTGGCGGATACGGGAGGGATCCGTCACCTAAAGCTGGAGGTAGGCCTCCCCCATAGTGGGAGCTGCTTTGGCAGCTGACGCAGGCGAGGTCGCAGACCAAAGCGCAAGCGTGCCTGTGGCCTCGCCACTATGCGTAGTAGGAATAGAGGGATTTAGTGGGTATGCATATGTACCACATAATTTTTAAGTGATACATAATTTGATGACAGTATTTTCCTACTGTCCTACAGTTAGTACTACGATTAAATTTGTTATCTAAATTAGTTTGTAACACGCAAAAGGAAACGATGTAGTGTAAAGATAAAACGTCCCAGTTCTTTTGGTTGGTTGAATTGAACAGTCACGCCACTTTCGCAGATTATCGTGGTTTTTTTTAAGTTTTTAAACTGGAAATACAAAGTTAAACACTTGAACGATCTATAACTTGTTTTATTTCTTAAACTGACAGTTACCCAAGAAGTGGTCAGTGCGGAATTAAAAAAAAAATACTAATATTAATATAATGCGAATGTTTAGATCAGTTTTTCTCAAAGTGGGCGATAACGCCCCCTTGGGGGCGTTTGGAACCTAGAGCGGGGCGTTAAGGGGCCAAAAAAAGGGGACGTTGAAATTAATTAAAGTAATGAAATTGTGGTTTTTAAGTTTTAGGGGTTAATAAAAAATGGGAGGGGGCGATGAAAAATAATTGATTTTCAAAGGGGGCGGTAAAAGAAATAAGTTTGATAATCCCTGGTTTAGATGGATGGATGGATGTTTGTTTGAAGGTATCTTCAGAACGGCTCAACGTATTTTGATGTAATTTTTAACAGATGTAGAACATAGTCTGGAAGAACACATAGGCTACTTATAAAGTTTTTTTTTTATTCTGCGCGGACAGAGTCGCGTGGAAAAGCTAGATTAGTAATAAATATGTCATCCGGGTTAGTGTAGAATCCGAAAAGGGAGAGGATTTTTCAAATCGGTTAATAGTTACGTAGCTTATTCAATGCAAATAAACAATCAAACATCTTTGTCTAAGTCCTAAATCTGATAAAAGTTATCGGAATCCATTTGTATAAAATAATTTTTAATGTTTTCGTAACTAAATTCTATTCAACATTCTACCATTGGAAATTAACCAGTTAAAACTAATCGTGGAAAATTAAGGAACCCTAGATGTTTGTGTAGTTACGAGAACTAAATGTTTCCTGGATACGGGCGGCATAACACTTGACATTGTACTGTAAATAAATGAGTCTTACGTCCAGTTGTTTTTACCAATCTCTTATCTAACTTATAGATGGAATTGTTTTTAATTTAAAAAAAATATCTCAGTTTATAACAGAATAATAATGTATTTTTAATAATTATACAATACTAGCTGTTACCCGCGACCCCGTCCGAGAGTAATTAAAAAAAATATAATTAATAGCCTATGTATTCTTCAAGATTATATTCTACATCCGTGCCAAATTTCATCAAGATCTGTTGAGCCTTTCCCCAGATACGAGTACCTTCAAACAAACATCCATCCATCCATCCATCTAAACATTCGCATTTACTATATTATATTGTAAGATTTTACTTTATTTTATATTAGCTTTTACCCGCGACTCCGTCCGCGCGGAATAAAAAAAATGCACACAAGATAAAAAAGTTCCTATGTCCGTCTCCTAGTTCTAAGTTTCCTCCCCATCAATTTTCAGCTAAATCAGTTCGACCGATCTTGAATTATAAATAGTGTAACTAACACCACTTTCTTTTATATATATAGATGTACACGTAATGAAAGACTTCGATAACGTCTTAATAAATCTTCCACTCTAGTCTGTAACAACCTTAGAACAGTGTAGAATTGAATACCCTTGGTTCTTTCCATGGAAATTTTCCAATGGCTCTCGGCTTTCATAGTAGACGCTTAGTTAACAGTAGAACACCACTGCAGTGAAGTATTGATATAAATTACTATCCCTTTCATTTACTTTGATATGACAGAGAGAACGATATGTAGTACAAGAGCCAGCTCTAAAATTCCACTGTTAAGCTAACACGGAAGTGTACCTATAAGCGCCAAACATAATTATTTACACACTTTTTATAGTATTACTTTAGTTATCTTGGGACAAAGGTATACAAACTGGAATAGAGTTATTTTTTTATATGAAAAGGTGGCAAACGAACAAACGGTCAACTGATTTCGCCGAAATAGCGAGACTACCGTTGCCCATAGACGTCCAGAAATGCAGATGCGTAAGCAACGCATCTGCATTTCTGGACGTCTATGGGACCTGGACCTTTATTATTCGGTATATAAAATCTTATAGAAGACAGCTATTATGCTATTTCATTTCTACAGTTTGTGAAGATTGTTTAATCTTATATTGTTGATTGTTAAATATATATAGTCAGAAAGTTGTGTTAGTTACACCATTTATAACTCAAGAACGGCTGAATCGATTTGACTGAAAAATGGTGGGCAGGTAGCTTAGAACCAGGAAACGGACATAGGATAATTTTACCCCGTTTTCTATTTTTTATTCCGCGCGGACGGAGTCCCGGGTAAAAGCTAGTTAAGTAATAATAAAATGTTATCGAGCGACGGTGGATCAAAGGTTAACCACTTGACTTGCAATCTGCAGGTCCTAGGTTCGAATACCGCCATTTACGTAACATCTACACTATTTGTCGCCCGCGAATTACTCCGCGTGTAATTAAAAAAAAAACTGAGTAGTCTATGCTCAATTCCAGACTGTAATCTATGTCTGTTATAAATTTCATCCAGATCCGTTGAGCCGTTATGGAGATACCTTCTAACAAATTTTCATGCATTCATCTGAACTTTTGTATTTATAATATTAGTAAGATATACTAGTTGTCGTCCGCGTCTGTGCGCAATTAAAAAAAAACTTAGTAGCCCGTGTTATTCTATACTATGTTTCCAGACTACTTCTGCGAGATCCATATATCTAAACCTTCTCATATTACTAACTAGCTTTTTCCCGCGACTCCGTCCGCGCGGAATAAAAAAAAATAGAAAACGGGGTAAAAATTATCCGATGTCCTATTCCTGGTTCTAAGCTACCTGCCCACCAATTTTCAGTCAAATCGATTCAGCCGTTCTTGAGTTATAAATGGTGTAACTAACACAACTTTCTTTTATATATATAGATTATAAATGCTAATGTTTGGATGGATGTTTGTTTGAAGTTATCTCCGGAACGTCTCAACAGATCTTGATGAAATTTGTCACAGATGTAGAACATAGTCTGGAAGAACACATAGGCTACTTAATATTTTTTTTTAATTCCGCGCCGACGGAGTCACGGGCGACAGCTAGTCTATATATATAAAAGAAAGTCATGTTAGTTACACTATTTATAACTCAAGATCGGTCGAACTGATTTAGCTGAAAATTGATGGGGAGGTAGCTTAGAACTAGGAGACGGAGATAGGAATTTTTTTATCATGTGTGCATTTTTTTTCCGCGCGGACGAAGTCGCGGGTAAAATCTAGTTTATAATATTAGTAAGAAGTAAGATTACTAACTGATGTAACTCTTTGTTCCAGGTACGCCAAAGCCAGCCAAATTAGAAGACTGATTTTTGCATACTAAAAAATTATGTAGCGATTTTTTTACGACGCTATTACCTTTTTTTAATAGAATATACATTCCAGAATATGTTTATACGTTGACGTAAGCGAGCTATGCGCCATATTGGATCCGGCATTTTATAGCGTTTGTAAACAAAATGGCGGCAACGGCACCGATTTCGGAGGGAAAGGAGACAATTGATGAGGCAGAAGAAAAACTATTGGATAAGAATAGAGCTGTTATAGTGGCCAATGAAGATGGACAGACTACAATAAAGTCATCTAAAAAAGGTCAGTTCTGATAAAGTATAAATGATTTCGGATATCTTGGCGGCTCTTAGCTTCGCGCGAGTGCACGCAGAACACAATTTTAGGTAGGTAGGGCTTAGCGACATGCACGACATTAGCAGCGCGCAGTTAACTGAACCACCAAGATAATTTGCAAAGAACTGTCGAAGACGTTGATTTCATACCCATTACGGAGTCTCATTTTTTTTACAATGGACAGTCGAAAACTTGACAACTGAAGCTAAATGATAACTCTTATAGTAACAATATTCTCTGTACTATATTAACTAAGTGGGCAGTGAATATAATTCTTGAACTGTACAATCTACAATAACAAAGTGTCACCAAAATTAGTAATTTTTATTTGGAAATTAAAATCAATTGTTTGAAAATTATATTAATTCGTTTGTTCCTAACACTATAAAATCGTATAAAATAAAAAAAACTACATATTTGTTTTAACCCTAAAAAAACTCGTAAAATTATACTAATTTTTAAAAGTAAAAAAACGCATCATTCAGTATTATGAAAGAATTTTAAATTGGCAACTTTATAGACTACATTTAACAATAATCAATTCATGTGGGTAGTTGCTATTCATCTCTGGTATATCTGATGCGGGTAGATGTAAAATAATTTATAATAAGTCAGTATCGACCCGTACTTTGCTTGTGTTATCATGAAGTCGAAATATAGGAAGATAAAATGTGGTAAGTCGTTTCTTGTTTAAATTTTCATTGTGGTTATTTCATTATATTTAAGATTAGCTATCGCCCGCGACTCCGTCTGCGAGGAATTTAAAATAAACTCTATTAGTAGCCTATGTGTTCTTCCAGACCGTTCCAGAGATACATTCAAACATACATCCATCTTAATATTCGCATTTGTAAGTAAGATTATGTTATTCCTTATCACCGGAATGTCTCAACAAAACTTTATTTATTTGCTAAGTTTTTATTGTTGACTGCTAGTTAAATTTATATAGTTAAAATAGATTATACATCGAAAGGACAACATCCAGTCATAGTCGAATATTAAGATGGGTCTATACAATAAAACCAATAATTACGTAATCGCGTAATTGTAAGATGTGCTAGTAATTATTTTAGATTGGTTCATATTGACCACTTACGACACAACAGTCGTACTACGTTGTTCTATATTTGTTGACTAGGTGACGCCCGCGACTCTGTCCGCGCGGAATTAAAAAAACTAAATAAGTTGCCTATGTGTTCTTAAAGACCGTGTTTTAAATCTGTGCCAAATTTCATCAAGATCCGTGTAGCCGTTCTGTTGATACCTTCAAACAGCCATCCATCCATATAAACATTCACATCTTTATATATATAAAAGAAAGTCGTGTTAGTTACACTATTTATAACTCAAGAACGGCTGAATCGATTTGACTGAAAATTGGTGGGCAGGTAATTTAGAACCAGGAAACGGACATAGGATAATTTTTACCCCGTTTTCTATTTTTTTTATTCCGCGCGGACGAAGTCGCGGGTAAAAGCTAGTTTATAATGTTAGTAAGATAAACAATACTCTAGTACATTGTAGTAAATAAACGTGCATAGAATAACCCGGTGGGCATAAAAAATTACAATACCAACTCATCGCCCTCCTATATAATAAAGACAGATCCTCCTACAATAAATACAAGATCCTAGTTGTACTTTATAGTCAGACAAGAATGTGTCCCGTTGAGAGAGATTGTTGCGGTTTGTTGTCAGAAAAAAATGTAAAACTTACTTGGTTATAGAAAATGGTATAAAAAAAATGACATGACACCTACAGTAAATGACAGAAAAGGACCTTGTGATTTTTTTGACTTTGATAGGAGGGCGCTACTGAGCTTTTATAATTTAGTTTTGAATTATGCCCACCGGGTCAGATATCCTTGTTGGTCTATAGCCTTGTCTGGTCATTTTCGATGCCTATGTTTTACATATTGAGTGTTTTATATGTCATGAGTTTGTCAGTGTTTCCTTCTAATGTTAGTATAGTGTTCGACATTTTATGACTAGTTATTAGTTTTAAGACTTCTTAGACCGGTTTTCGTTATTAATGGATGATGTAAATGTCTGAATTTAATGAGTTTGTGTGTTTGTATTTTAGCCAATTGTTGTCTAAATGGCTTAGTGATTTTTTTTAAATAAAAACTCCCATTGGCCAGATTTATTCTATGGTGTCCATCGGTCCAATGGGAACGAACGTATGCCGATTGATCCACCGGGAAGCACTCTATACTTTAACGCAATTTCTATATATTATGTGAAATAAAAAGTTAGACGAATAAATTACGTTGAACAGAAAAGAAATTCACTATTATCCAGTATATCTGGATTTAAGCCAAGATAACTCCAGTGTTATTTATAAAGCGTTTGTCTGGAAAGAGGTCAGTGGAGGCGCCATTCAGTTCACGCCGCCGTCAATTCAATGACGTAATCTGACGTTATGGAAGCTTTGACAGTGAAATATTAGTATATAGTTCGATAAAATTATCTGACCCGGTGAGAATAAGTTAAACTAAATTATGATAGGTCTTTAGCCCCCTGAGTATGTTACAAAATCCTTGTCATAAGGTTTTACATGTTTTCTGACAAACCTTCTCACTCTCGCTGGGCCAGATAAATTTGACGTATTAGTAGTCTAACCTGTATACGTGAGAGTTCAAGTCTGTGATGTTTGACTCTCTTATATTTACTCTCGAAGTAGTCCGACGGGACCGGACAATGTCTCTCGCTTATAACCGCATCGAATGTAATGACCTTGTTACCTCCTGTCGCATAAATGCCTTAATTTATTTTGAATTGTGAGATGCCATTCGAATCATAATCTTCACCAGATTAATTTAACAACAGACCTCTTTAACTAAATATTCTTTTTTTACTATTTAAATTGTTTAATACTCTTTCAGTAAAACTGCCAGAGGATGAGAGTCCAGCGGTGGGCGCGGGTCGCTTTACCATTGGACCAGCACCAGAAAGGGACTGGGAGATGGTCCCACCCGACGGCAAGTGGGGCTGGTTCGTTCTCGTAGGTAAACCGCATCAATATTTTTGGCCTACAGTGTACATAAGACGAAAGCGAAAGCAAAGACAAAGCGAAGCGATACACTGTCATACATTTTTACTTCTAGCGAACTATTTATATCGAATATCGGTAATCGAATATTACTTCTCGGGTTAACGTTATCATCGTTCTTCGCTTCAGTTTGCTTTCGCGGCTGTGTCCTATAGACGTGAAACTATGTACACTGTTGGACAGACATAATGGTCACTTATTTTAAAAATTTTATATGCTAATCTATTGCGTTTATTTTACAATTGTCTTTTTCACAAGTTTGCCGTTTTCACAAATACATACCCAATTTGTATTTTTTTTTTATAAAAATTATATTTATCATAATATGTATGTCTTAATTTATATTCTACAGACCTTTGTACATTTTGTACATTTGTAGAATGTTATCTTTTTTTTTTTTTTCAAAAAAGGAAAATAAAAATGTCCCTCTAACTCTCTAACCCAAGTTTCTCGCCCGTGGAGGTTGTCTGTTGAGAACGGACAATGATTCTCGCTTATAGAGGTTTGTCTTACGATAATGTTTAATAATTTATGTGGGTTTGTATGTATGATTTTGACCTCACGAAGCTTAAATGACAACCAATTTTATAGATTTGTGTGTATGTAGTTCATTCTTCTCCTGAGTGTTTTTTTTTCTTTTTTAGTATTTTTTATATTCTGACAAGAATGATTTCATATTTCAGGTGCGACATTAGTGAATATATTAATACCAGGCACTATAAAATCATTTGGTGTACTACTGGTTGAATTCAGAGATGTCTTCCAAGCCAGCGAATCAGCTTCGTCGGGGATTGTCGCGCTATGCTACTTCCTCTACAGCAGTTTAGGTATATCACCGATTTTTTTTTTATAAATTTAGTCAAGGATACATCCAGTTTTAACCTGTTTCGTTATACCTAGAAATTAAAATTGTAGATACTTTCCAATTAAAATTACTTTTAGCTTGTGTACTTAAGGAAATCGATCCAACGGAAAACATTTTCAACTTTAGTTAGCTGGATTGATTGAGTTTTTTAAATTAATTACTGTTATAACTATTTATAAAGACATAGATAGGACTTGGAATATTCCGTTGTTGTAAACGATATTGTTTTTATGGCGTTTTCGGGGATCACCTTTTTTCAGTTCATCATCATCAGCTCACTATACGTCCTCACTGAGGAGCTCGGAGTCTACCCTAAGTTAGAGATGACTAGATCATAGTCAACCACAGTCAAGTGCGGGTTGACTTCACAAATATCATTGAATTTCTTCTCAGATATGTGCAGCATCACGATGTTTTCCTTCACCGTAAGAATGTATATATGTAAATCGAAAAACACATTGGTATATGACGGGATTCGAACCTATGATCTGCAGATTGCAAGTCGAGTGCTTAACCCCTGAGCCATCGATACTCTTTTTCAGTTACCATGAATAATATGTTTTAAACGTTTTCATCAACGTTCCAGGTCCAATATCATCTATTCTGTCTGTAAAATGGTCTTATCGGACTGTTACACTTATCGGTGGATGTTTCGCAGCATTTGGCATGATTTTTAGCAGTTTGGCATTTTCTATCGGATATTTATATTTTAGGTAAGTAAGAAAACAAGTTTTTACACGACTGATATAGGAGGGTAATGTTTTTCGCGTTTATGTTTGTTTGTTTTTATGTTAATTTATTTGTAACATCCTGTATAGTGAATTACTGAACCGATTTTGATGTGTGAGATGTCATTCGATTTGTATTCTTTCCCTAAGTGTCATAGAGTACAGTTGTTCTTTTTTTTTGTTTTTTAATTAACAAAGAGTGTTTTTAAATTTTTAATTGTTACATTAATACTTAGTACTTATTTGAAGATATATTTTTTTTATAAAAAATAGTAGAAATTTGTTGTAAAAAAAATCCACTCCAGATGTTAAAAATAAAGCCTATAACTATCTAGCGTGAATCAGCTACCTTCTAATTAAAGTCCCGTCTAAATCTGTCCAACAGTACCGTAAGATTACTAGAACGAACGCAGATTTGTAGACACACATACAAAGAGATAGACAAAAATTAAAAAAAAAGATTTTTTTTTTTTAATTTTTGGAACGAAGTTTCTTATCGCGCGTTGTGAAAGGGGGCTAGACGGAAAAAATTCTTACGAAAAGTTGTCACGACACTTTTTGCTATATCACCATGGCAACGACGTGACAATATATAACGAAAATTCATAGAAATAAAATGTACTTCTTGTGAAGACTTAAGTTTTTTATTCATAGAATAAACATTGGTTCCTTCACTAATTAATAGAAAGGAACTTCGTTCCATCCGGGTGTCCCAACACACCTCTCAAGTTTTTATTTTTTTGTTTTTTTCTTGACAAATATTTATTTTTAATATTAAAGTTTCGGTGCAATGGTGGGTGCGGGCGCTGGGCTCGCGTTTCCTCCAACTGTGTATATCGTGACGTCATATTTCGTTCGCCTGCGCGGCCTCGCTAATGGAATATGTATGTCTGGATCCGCATTCGGTAGTATCATACTACCTCCTTTGTTACGATATCTGCTGGAAACTTATGGATATAAGTGAGTACCTAATAATTTTATCT
This sequence comes from Papilio machaon, assembly GCF_912999745.1. Classification (NCBI taxonomy): domain Eukaryota; kingdom Metazoa; phylum Arthropoda; class Insecta; order Lepidoptera; family Papilionidae; genus Papilio; species Papilio machaon. The sequence goes on from NC_060014.1 coordinate 1,941,195, forward strand.
GTCAACTGTGACTCTGTTAATCTATATATATAGTCAGAAAGTGGTGTTAGTTACACTATTTATAACTCAAGAACGGCTGAATCGATTTGACTGAAAATTGGTGGGCAGGTAGCTTAGAACTAGGAGACGGACATAGGATAATTTTTACCCCGTTTTCTATTTTTTATTCCACGCGGACCGAGTCGCGGGTAAAAGCTAGTGCGAAATAAAAAAAAATAATTATCTATGTATTCTTCCAGATTATGTTTTATTTATGTGCCAAATTTCATTAAGATTAATTGAGTCGTTTTGGAGATACCTTCTAACAAACATCCATCCAAACATTCGTATTTATAATATTAGTAAGATGTCTTGTTCCACGTTACATTTGCTACGTATATAAAATGCAGTCGAAACTGGATATGTCAAATAATATTCTCACAAATAGAAGTTTCTCACAAATAGCAATTTCTCATAAATAGAAGTTTCTCACAAATAGAATTTTCTCACAAATAGAAGTTTCTCGCTTATCAAAGTTTGTTAGTAATAGAAAAAAATACAAAATACATATTTAACGACTGATTAGTAATGTCGTTATAACCGGTTTTTTTTTTTTTTTAATTTCAGAGGAGCTGTGTTAATATTAGGCGGTGTTATGTTAAATGTTTGGGCAGCAGCGTTATTATTTCAACCAGTTGAAGAACATATGGTGAGAAAGTATAAAGAGCCAGAAGAAGAAGATGAAGTACCACAGGTTAGTTAAAATTTGATTTTTTTTTAATATTACAAGGTGGCAAACGAGTAAGCTACACGAATTCGCCGAAATGGCGAAGTGACTGCTGTCCTACTCAATTGCAGTTGCGTTGCCTACCCTCAATCTACGAAGGAGGAGACGCACAAAAAAAGAATATTCAACTTTCTAATGCATCTCCTCCTCCGTTCAATCCACCTCCCCTTCCCATCCTTTCCTTATAAGAAAAGGATGGGAAGGGAAAAAGGACTAAAATTATAGGATTATATTTTTGAAGGTCATTTTGTCAATTTTTTTATTTAAAGTGATATTGTGATCTTTTTTAGTATAAAAAATCTGTTTTTTTTGCAATATCTAAGTTAAAAAATACAAATAATGCTTTTAATAGTTTATTTTTCAATTGAAAAAAAGTCTTAAAAAATCTTATTTAAAAAAATAATAAAATTTTGAAAATTCGATTTTTTTTAAATGAAATTTATTTTGTGTTCGTTAATTTTATAGTCAGGCCATATCATATTTTAGGTATTTCCTAGTTTTTTTTTGACGAATTCAATTTGTCTATGATGTCAATTGCTTTGGATCGGATCGGAATGCAGTCGAATCTGGATAAGTGAGAAACCTTTATGAGCGAGAGTTATTTACCCTCGATAAGCGAGAAATTCGGGTTAGAGAGAAACCTCTATAGGCGAGAACTTTACCTGTACCTTCGACACTCGTTTAACCAGGTTCGACTATATAAACGATATTCAAGGGTTATTTTTGTCGCAGTTTTACTATATTAAAGTTTTGTTTGTTTGTTGATAAATGGGATATTAATCTGGGTTATAAAAAAGAGACTGGTTATAACGACATATCGCTTATAGCGACTTAAACCGTAGGTAAAATGACCTGTAGTGTGTTTCAGTCTATTGGCTCTATAAAAAAAACATTGAGTTGGTCAGCTTGATTTTGTGGATTCAATCATCATAATGGGGACAAATGAAATGAAACCTGTGATTTTTTTTACTGTAATGGCGAATGAATTTTATTTGTCCTTTGTATGTTATTATAACCGGTTTTTTTTAATGTGTCGGAAATTATTTATTAAAAAAAATGGATAAGCTTTCCATTGATATATAGGAATTTATCCGGGAAAAACTTATTTTACGTTTTTCATTTATATGTCAAAGTACCGTCCGATACGTGTTTACGGTTATTTGTCAAGTGTTTTTTTTTTTGAAAATGAAACCTGTCACACAAAGTAAGCCACTCATTTTATCTGTACTTTTTTATTTATGTTCGTGTCTTTGGTATTGTTTTTTTTATTCTGTGCTCCTTTTTTTTCTTTTCACTTTCCATCGCATGTATATTTTATTTGCTTGAAAGTAGATATATAAATTATAGATGTCTAATTGAGAGCACAAATATGAGGTGAAACAAAACCTCTGAATTCCTTTTGTTGGGGAAAATTTCCTCAGTGTTGCCATTTATGATATGAAATGACGTTTCAAAAATCGTCTCGCGATTAAACGTTAAACTCGTATGAAACATTACATCTATAGTTCATATATCTATTGCAGTATTTCACTGTTTTATTTAATTTCATCTTATTTTATTTTCATATAAATTGCAACTTTAATATGAATATTACAGTTAAAAAAAAACTTTAAATTTCAAATGAAATGTCGAAAGTCATCTTTGTTTTGCATGTAGTGTTGTTGATAAAAATAGCATGTCAATTAACTTCACTAACATTAGCACTGTTTTACAAATAACCGTTATTTATAACAGTTATTAACGCACGCCTATCAAATAATCACTTTCCTTAGAACACTTACACAAAATGTTTCATTTTCAAAGAAAGAAAAAACTTGAATAACGCGTTTTTTGTTTTTAAATAGCCTTTAACGAAAGTGATTATATTTAGGCAGTAATATATACGACTATAGATGTATAATCTATAACGGAGCACGAAAACGAGGCAAAAAGGCCTTTTTTTTGGGATAAATTACTTCAGTGTTGTCACTTTCAACATAAAATGACATTTGGAAACACAACTCTTGATTAGATGTCAAACTTGTATGAAATACTCCATCTATGGATTATATATTTATGTATAGACATAACTTAGTAAAATTTAACGTTGTTTAAATAAAAAGTATTATAATATTAAAAAAATAATGAATACTAAAAATAACATTTAAGTAGGAACGTTTAAATCAGGGTTCCCAAAGGGGTCGATATCGAACTTAAAGCATTGCTTATTCTCACTCCGTCTTCTATTGATCTCAGTCAGAATTATAAATAATAATAATAGTAATTGATCTTAAAAGTAGATAATTTGGCCATGGGGGGTGTGTTGTAACGGTTTATTTTGGAGAAGGGGGTCACTTGTCCAAAATAGTTTAGTGATCCCTGGTTTAAATGTTGTGTAGTTTTTTTTAATAGTACAGATAGTTTGGTTTTGTATTATTATTATTTTTCCCTGTTAGTTTATTCTAGTCAGTTGTAATATTTATGTTGTCTATAGACTGACAATGATATCTATGGTGGGCATAAGTCAAATTAAATTATTATAGCACACTAACGCCCTCCTGTCAATGTCAAAAAAATGTCATATGTACTGGAATGACATCTACAGTACGAATAGAATATCGTATGTTTTTTTTAAATGTCATTATCTATGTCCATGTAGGTTTTTAATATTATTTGACAGGAGTAACCGCGATAGCAGCACCTCTTACCGATTCAGTTAACATTATATGACTATATCGACGGAAGAAAGCGATTTTGTCTTATCTCAAAATATCTAGTTTTACACCAGAGCCAAAAAACTATTTCAAAGAATCATAATTTCTAAATTAATAAAGATAGGAAGTTGATTTTGGAACATATTTCTATCAATCCAAACGTTACCGTTAATTGGAATGTCCTAAAATGATTACGTAGTTGATTTTTTACTAGTTACAACAATTGATGATAACTTATTTGGGCCAATTTTCGAGATACATTTCCATTTTCTGCCGTCGGCTTATGCTTATATACTAATTCCCTTTTTTACTAAATTGTCTATTACTTTTTTTTATTTGTTTGTATGCATGCAATATCTTCTAAATTCTTCCCACAAACTAAATAATTATATGTTCTCGTAGTTTAATATTGAAGTAGTAATTTCCTTTACAGGATATACTGTTCGAAGAAGACGAACCTATAGAGGTTTACAAAATGGCGACACACGCGATAAACGAAAATAATGGAATACCAGAGGAAAAACTATTAAAAGATACATCAGAGAATAATCTATCACAAGAATATGTACATAACAGTCAAAATTGTATGAACTCTACACAAAATTTGAGACATAACCTATCTAAACGTAAATTATCTTACACAAGACCTATTTCAAAAGCAAATTACAGTTCAGCATCGATTGCACAAGATGGATTTGAGAAAAGATTAGGTTCACAAGAGACTTTCGGTAGAAGATTAAGTACTGTAGGTCCTAAAAGAAATATGTCTACATCTAGTTTTGCTTACGTATCTACACATTTTCATGGTTCAACTTTATCAGCATTTGAAAAACCTAATGAATTCGCATCGCAATTTTCATTGAAATCAATAACTGAAAGTGTTGCTGATGTCGCTTATTGTTGTTTCTGTTGTAAAAGGAAAGTTAAAAGTGAACCTAATAAATTTTTTGACGTCACATTATTAACAGATCCTACTTATTTAGTAATTTTAATCTCCAGCAGTACTGTTGCTATATCTTGTACTAATTTCATTATTTTGCTACCTTCGTATGCACAAAATATAGGTTTTGATAAATCTAGAGGTGCATTACTCCTCAGTACAGTATCAGCTCTTGACCTAGTCGGACGTATCGGTGGTTCTGCGTTATGCGATTTGAATTTGATACCTAAATCGTTTTATTTCGTTGGCGGTTTATTTTTTTCTGGTGTAACATTAGCTACGATACCATTTTTACATAGTTATACCACTATTAGTATATTTTGCGCTTTATTTGGTCTATCTTCAGGTATAAATAATAGTGTAACTGCTTTAGTTATGGCGGAAATTTTGGGTGTGGATCGTTTGATGTCAACTTATGGTATCAGTTTGTTTGTGAATGGTATTTTACAATTAGTTGGACCACCTATTTGTGGTTTGTGGTTCGAATATGATAAGAATTTCGTGAATATGTTTGTGACATTCGGTTTTATTTTTATAGCTGGTTCGTCTCTATGGCTTTTTATGCCGTTAATTAATAGACATAAAAAGAGAAAGGCAGAAGCTGAGAAATTGACAACTCAAAAGGTTTAGGCATTTTGTACTTTATTTGTATTAAATTAAAATTTTGAAGACCAAAATTTTTCATTGCAAATTATTAGGTTATTAAAGATTTATTTGAGTTATTTTGTAAATTAGTTAATCAGACTTGATATATTTGCTTAAATATATACATTCGAACCTGAATAAGCGAGAAACCTCTAAAAGCGAGAAATTCTATTTAGAGAGAAACCACTGTAAGCGAGAACAATATTACAATACATCAGACTCTCGCTTATCTAGGATCGACTGTACATAATGCTTTATTAATATATAATATATTTTGTTACGTAATAAAGTCTATAATTTACAATTTACGTATTATCGATTTACACATTTCTTATAATGAACATTTGATTTTTTTTAACCTTTAAAATTTTTTAATTAAAATACAATCGAACCCTTAATAAGCGAGATTCCAAAGGATTAGGATATTTTTCTCGCATATAATAATTTTTATTTCTTATTTTAAAACACTTACTAAGTATGTTAGTAACAATATAACTGTATAATAAATACAATTATTCACCGCCATGTGGAGCTTTAGACAGTACCTTCTTATCTACAATCTAGCCTGCAGGCATATTGAGGATGTTGTTCCTTCGTTATAGAGCAGTGTCTCCCAAAGTGGGAGGAGGCGATAAGGGGCCCAAAAAATGGTGGGCATTGAAATTAATTAAAGTAATGAAATTGTGGTTTTTAAGTTTTAGGGCTGAATATAAATTAGTGGCGCTCTGAAATATAATTGATTTTCAAAGGGGGCGGTGAAAGAAATAAGTTTGACAATCACTGTTATAGAGGTTACTTTCTAATTACAATCTCTCGCTTATGGAGGTCGTCCGTCAAGATTGAACAATGAATCTCGCTTGTAGAGTGTTTTACACTCATTCTGTTCTCGCTTATTTAAATTTGACTGTAATTTAAAGAGAAAAAAAAATAGTTTTTTTTCCATCGTTCTCAAAATAACTTCTAGTTCTGTATTCTTAATGTCGAATATGCAATGTATTTTGTACGTGCCAAGATTTTTTAGGTTATTTTTTTTATAGATATACGAATTATATGAAGTTTTACTTTTTTATATTTAGTTCTTTAATTAATTTAGTTTATTTTGATAATTATACTCGATTTATACTTTTTTATTATAATTTCTTGACGGTAACGAATTTGTATTTTTTTACTATTTTTTTTACGTAATATAGTTTTGTTATAAATGTATTGTTTTTTTAGAGGCTTCTTAAGGTTATTATTAATTAATTTTTTACATTTTCTTACAAAATGGTTGGTAGATTTCTTGCGTCTAAGTATCTTCGTGTCAGATGTCATTCGGTTATTATACCTTGGAGTGAATAAAAATAATAAAAAAAAAAACTTAATGAGTAGTCTATGTGTTCTTCCAGACTATGTTCTACATCTGTGACAAATTTCATCAAGATCTGTTGAGACGTTCTGGAGATATCTTCAAACAAACATACATCTAAACATTACGAGAAATATTAAACACAGAAACTGTGAGAACTGATAAATGTGAATATTTGAAATGTTTAAGTAAAATATGGAAATGCATTTAGCTATTTTCAATTAAAAAAAAATGATTGTTTTAAGGTTGAATTTCTACCAATGGACGGCCAATAATACTTTTTTCTATTAAGGCATTTAATTTGAATTTTTAGTTTTGTTATTGTTGTTTAATTTTTTTTTATATATTTCGAATGACATTTAATAGAAAGTTTATAAAAAAAAATTGTCCACTTTAGTAGTATATTTGATTATAAAAAAGTTAATCGTTCTCTATGACGCACATTTTTAAATGTTTGTTCAAATTATGAACATGCTTTGAATGTTTGAATTTGTTAATTCTGCACAAATTACGATGTTGACTAGTTCAAATATATTCTATCCATAATGTATAGGAAATTAATTTTATAATGTATTAATAAAATGTATTTTTGTCTTGATTTTTATTGTTTAATTTTATACAACTCCTTAATTTCCTGAAAATAAAATATGAACAATTTATGTTAGATTTAAATGTTGTTTATGAAAACTAACAGTTACAATAATAACGATTAACCCGTTATTGTAGTAACTGTTACCGTTAAACAAAATTATACGTATAAACAATATATTATATATATTAACGTTTAATGTGTTATAACAATTAACGTTATAATAACCGTTATCAAAAATAACTGGTTAATTTATTTCTCCAGCTTGAACCGTTCGCGGAAGAAGATCCCATTGATTTGGAAGCAAGTCATCCGCGGCTCGTGTTGACGTCAGAAGACAACACACCAACAGACAAATATCCAAACAATTCACCACCAATCTTCAAACATAAATCTAACCTCGCATTAGATGATAGATCACCAAATAAACTAGATTTTGCTAGATCAGCGAGCGCCGCCCAAGTTATGAGATTATCGGATGACAGAGCAAGAAAAATATCAACTTCTTCTAGACATGGATTATCACAAATATCGAGTAAAATATCAAATTACCTTCCAAGCAATCCATCTTTATTAGAATCAGTACCAGAAGGTAAATCAAGTCGTACCAATTCACATGATACTTTTGGAAGGAAATTAACTGTACCAAAAACACCGAAACGTAGCCCTTCAACATCAAGTTTTCAATATATGTCGACACCTTTCCATGGTTCAACACTCTCAGCGTTTGAGAAACCGAGTGAATTTGCTTCCCAGTTCAGTCTGAAGTCCGTAACAGATAGTTTAGCTCCGATAACGTACTGTTGCGGTTGTAGAAAGAAAAGTGATGACAATATTAAAAAGGAACCCAGTAAATATTTCGATGTACAACTATTGAAAGATCCGATATATCTTGTTATTTTGATATCTAATTGCACTTGCGCTATTTCGTATACAAATTTTATAATCCTTGTACCATCTTACGCGGTCGAATGTGGCTTTGATAAATCATTAGGCGCGTATTTATTGTCAATTATATCAGCGTTAGATTTGGTCGGCAGAATCGGAGGTTCCGCTATATCTGATGTTGTGTCAACGCCTAAACGTTATTTTTTTATAACCGGTTTATTAATATCGGGTATCAGTTTAGCGATGATACCGTTGATGAAGAGTTATTTAGCTATAAGCGTTTTTTGTTCGATATTCGGTATCGCTTCCGGTATAAATGTGGGTGTTACAGCACTAGTTATGACAGAAATGCTTGGTACAGAACGTTTGATGTCATCTTATGGTATTAGTTTGTTTGTGAATGGCATTTTGCAACTTATTGGGCCTCCTGTATGTGGTGTATGGTTTGAATACACTCATTCATACAAATCTTTATTCGTTACTTTGGGCCTGATTCTCTGTAGCGGTGCGGCACTTTGGGGCTTTGTGCCATTTATTCATAGTAGAAGGAAAAAAGCGGGAAGAATGCAACAGAATTTAGAAGAAAAAGCCTAAAGTAAGTATTGGTGAATCTGAAATCGTCAATTTTGCGTCTTGTAATCTCGAAATCATCACTGAAATGTAATAAAATGCCTTTTAAATGTAAAAATATCAATTTCCTAGAAGAAAATGATAGGGTCCATTGAAATGTAAGGTTTAATTTTTTTATTTTAACTACAGACAAATTATTTAGATTTATTTTGATCACATTTAATGTATTTGATAATGATAGCTTTAATTTTATTAAAAGTAGTCGGTGTTTATATTAGCTGCTTATAGCATTTTAAATTAAAAATAACTGGTTATTTAAAACAGCTATTTAACATGCTACTTTTTGCGCATCATTAATTAACATTTACTTTGACATTGCACTAATAACTTTTAACGAATTTATTATTTCTAGTTCTTTTTTATTATTTAAATTATGTTAGTTTTTCAATTATCACTTACCAGTTACCCGATTTTTTTTTAGTTAATTAATCATAGTTACCGTTTTCTCCGTATTAATCCAATAAGTTAATTTATTTAATACCTTTAACTGGTAGAAGAATCTTGCACAATTATTATCCATATAGATTTATAAACTATGGATGGAGTGTTTTATACAAGTTTGATGTCTAATCATGCGTCGATTTTGTTCTGAAATTTACCCCAACAAAAAGTTTCCGGGGATTCTTCGCCTCACATTTATGATCCATATAAGGTATTTGTAGGTTATTTAACTATGATTAATTAGTTATATTTTTAATGGCGAATAACTTAATTTGTAATAATTATTTCGTAAGGCTTTTATTTTATATGCGAGACAAATCTGTGTATCTATAAATGTAAGAATGTATTTTCAATTAAAATTATAATTAAAAATGTATTTTCTAATCAAAGATATAAATGAAAATATATTTATTTTGTAATCTTTATTTCCTCCATCCTAAAAAAATTAAAAGTAAAAATAGTATTTACTACTATTTTTAATTTTAAAAAACCCCCACTGACCGTGCCTCTAGACACTCTCGTCAAAATCAGTTCAGTTGTTTGAATATAGGAAGGCATTTTTAAAATCAACATAAGGATTTTTGTCCATGCCAAATTATTATTATCAGTGAATAAAACGAAATATTGCTGTTTAAAATTTATATTAAAAAATAATATACACTTAATAATATAATAAAATGCATATCAATTTCCATAAAAGCTTGCCGTGGGTAGGGATTGCAATCCGGAAAAACGGATCCGGTAATCCGGCGGATCCGGCATCATTTAATGGTTACCGGATCCGGTACCAATATACCGGATCCGAAAACCGGATCCGGTGCTAGCAGTTTGTGGGAAAATAATATAGCTGTTGCATGAGTAGGTACTTTAAATGCGTTGTGCGTATATATTTGCAGCTCTATTAGAAGTCGTTTAGCTGATGACACAATTAACAATATTTGTTTTCTACGATCTTATTTTCAAAATCAATATTGATTTTCTTTTAATACTTATATTTTTTTACAATTATTACTTAAAATAATTATGTATCGTAAGTTGATTAAACTAAAGAGTTCTAAACTCATTATTGTGATAATTTTTGTCATTCATTCGTTCGACAGATTCATCAAATCATGATGGTATCTGTTATAATCATAAATACCTATAAGACTTGTTTGTTAGCATTCTCAAATACTTTAATAATGATTTTGATCTCATTTCAGTTAATTACGTAAGGTTAATTGTATCTATTAGATATTATAGTTACTTGATAATTAATATTGTTACTTATAAATTTATCTATCTGTGAAAGTGAAATCTAGAAAGACTAAGCTACTCGTTACGTCGTAAAATTATTACTAGTTACCTACACTACTAAATTTTAATTGTTTTCTTGTTGTCTATTTGTCTTAACATTGGTTAAGAAATAAAGTCGATTTTATATATTTGTGATTTATTTTTAATAAACTACCTACATATAAGTGCAGTGACACTTGATTAACTTATTATTTTGTACTAAAAAGCGAAAATCATCTTGATTTAATCAATCCGGTCGGATCCGGCCGGATTGATGGGAATCCGGTCGTATCCGGCCGGACTGAAAATGACGCCGGATTGCAATCCCTAGCCGTGGGACGTTTTTTTTATTTGAATCTGAAATATAAAAAAAATCATATTAGACATTTTTTTCACTAGTTGCTCAGTTATACATAATTGTTTATAAAAATATCAGTTGTATTAATGGAAACAAGGTTTAAGTAAAATCAACTTACCTATTATTTGACAATAGGTGTACATTGTTCCTTGAGCCAGGCGTAGTCTTCCGTAAGGTTCCTAGCTTCTAGAATAGGACCTAAAGTGTTCAGGACTCGGGCGTGGTAAGCATTTATATAGGACACCTAGAAATAGTGTTCAATATAAAATAAACTACAATAATATTTTGTACTACACATCAATAGAATATTAAATGTGTTCAAAGAGGTTTTATAATAAATAACATGAAAAAAGAACAGTAAAATATATTCCCATAAGACTCTTAAAGCAGTCAGAAAATATGTAAACTAACAATGGACATATTTCGACCAGCTGCACAGCTTAATGTGGCCATTTTCAAAATTTCGAAATTCCATAAAAAAAAGATGTTTAAAATTGTCTTTGTTTGTATGTATCAATTTAAATAGTAAGGTATTACTATGAGAACTTAAGATATAAGTTGCAATTGCTTGGATTTGGAAAATTTTTACTCACTGGTAACATTTAAAACTTATACTGTCAATGTCAAAAAACTGTCATAAGATCCTTATAGGACTATTATAACTAGCTATCGCCCGCAACTGCGTCGGCGCGAAATTAAAAAAAAAACTAATAATTAGTCTATGTGTTCTTCCAAACTATGTTCTATATCTGTGACAAATTTAATTAAGATCCGTTGAAACGTTCCGGAGATATCTTCAAACAAACATCCATACATCCATCAAAACATTCGCATTTAAAAGTAAGATGAAATTGAAGGAACAACATTATGTTTCACATTTTATTTTAAACCTTTCTACAAAATATAAAATACCTCAAAGTCATCAAGCAGATTCAAATCCAAACAATCCTTTTGATGAGGCACCAGAGTTAGTGTGTTGAAGCCGAGAGCGCCGCGACCTTCGAAATCTCCCAACAGACCTCGCGCCTGCGCACAGTTTACACCATAGACTATAGAGCTGCAGACCATAGACAATTGTCCATAGACTTAGGAGCTACGGGCCATAAACATATGTCCATAGACTGTAGAAATGGAGACCGTAGCTAAAAATTGACTTGTAAATTTTAGCATCGGCCATCTAGATAACCATAAAGCAAGGAATAAAAAAACTTTATGCGACAAATTTATCTTAACCAGTGGGCATAAGTCAAACTAAATTATGACAGCTCACTAGTGCCACCCTGTCACTGTCAAAAAATGTCAAAAGATCCATTTGTACTACAGCTGTCATGTCATTCACTACAGCTGTCATGTCATTTTCTATGTCTAAGTAGGTTTTATATATTCTGACAGAACCAACCGCGATAGCAACGCCTCTCACCAGATCTGAAGTGAGTATACATACTTGTCAGTATTGTTAGGAAGTGGTACTTACCCTGGGATGATCAGAATCCTTGGTGATGGAGATGATTTCCACGAGATCCTCGTGCCTGATGCCATACTCACCAACCTTGTAGTAACCGGGCTCTGGAAATATAAAAAAATACTAGATCACAAGTTGAAGTATTGGAGCTGAGGGAGAAAAAAGTATTTTACTCTTTGATCTATGTGGTAAGAAATAATCTATGGTATGTTACTTTATTGTCTATGGTGATTTTATTGTCTATTGCAAGTAACAACCTTTGTTTCGATTCAAATTAAGTAAACAGAGGAAATTCAAATTGTATACACGACGACCATTATGACATGACTTTTTTTGTTATTTTTTGAAAAATGTGAAATAAAAGTAGCTTATGTTATGTGAAAAAAGTGTTTCACCAGAAATAGGTTCTTAGGTTTTCTAGCTTTAGAGTAGTCTATGGTCGAGGGTTTGATACATGGTATAGTAAAGTTGACGACTGACCATTACTGAGTATCTGTTTGGGGCGAAGTCCCGGGTCGTTAGGATAGGGCCTCCAGGAGACTCCGGAGGGCCCTTCGTGGACATTAAGACAGTGTCCGACCCCATGGCCGGTGCCGTGAGCATAATCTAAACCTGCCATCCAAAGATGTTGGCGGGCAAAACTGTCTAACACGTTACCCTAGTAACAAAAACTTAATTAGTAATCTATGTGTTCTTCCAGACTATGTTGTGTCTATGAACAAGTTGCAGGCGTTAGTTTTTCTGTCCAAATATAACATTGGGGCCTTTAAGAGTAGAGTGAATAGGCATTTATAAAGCTAGCGGATACTATCTTTAGACCACATCATCACTTCATCAGGTGAAATCGTGGTCAAGCGCTAGGTTATTCAATATATAAAAAAAATTCAAATTTTCTCGAGATCCATGCAGCTGTTCTGGAGATACCTTCTAATAAACATCCATCCATACATTCAAATGTAAATTAAAATATTGTGGAATTTTAAATAACAATTTAACTCACCTTAACCCCTTGTGGGAATACCGCACTACCCAACATTATCTGTCCCTTCAGTACTCGTGTGAAAGCGTCCTTTTGCCCAGCACTGGGCACACCCATGTGACGTGTGCGCGTTATGTCTGTTGTACCATCCCTAACATATACCAAAAATGTACAAGAAACATCAAAAACTAATCTGACTGTAGCCTTTTCAGACAAAAAATTAATACAAATATAATTATTAATTATTCTGATTTAAGTCAATAGAAGACAGAGTGAGAATTAGCAATGCTTTAAGTTCGAAATCGACCCCAAGGGGTCCCTTTGGGACAAGACCCCTTTGCGAATCCCTGATTTAGACAAAGTTAGCGAGTGACTGGTTTTTGTGACTAAAGAACAAAATGTCGACGACCAACGAAATTGTACTGTATAAGTCTTTTAGTTCCTAAAATCGCCGGGTTTCAAATTAATACTATCGGTCCTTATGTCATTATAAACGATTTTTATATACTTTTTTTTTAAACAATTTTTACCTGTACTGTCCGCCAGAGTCTAGTAGGAACATGTCGTCTACCCTTATGACTCTCTGCTCACCCCCTTTGGAAGGACTGTAGTGTATTATAGCTCCATTTTCCCCAGCACCTGCTATAGTCTCAAAAGATGGACCCAAGAAATCTTCTTCTTCTCTAAAATATGCAATAATTAAATATAATAATCGGGCAAAAAATTACCCTCCTGTAATATTTTATTACTCTATAAGGTCATATGATAGTCGGGTAAAGTTATTAACATGGTATCAGTCGGGAAAAATTACTCCTGTCTGTAGGCTAGTAACTTAGGCCAACAATCGTGCAATCTAGTGTAAATTTACTGCTGACAGTCGGGTAAAACATAACCCCTCCACCCCTCAGTAGGGCAAAAACATTCCCGCCTACTCACGTTCTAAATTCCAATAGCCTGTCAGCAGCTTGTACTTCAGTGACTTCAGAACCTTTGCCGATCTGTTCGTGGAGCCATTTGAAAAACCTGACCACAGCAATCCCATCTTTGATGTGACAGTTACGAAAACCCTAAAAAAAATATATACTACCTGACAGATCTGTCAAAATGAAACCTCTTTGGTAGATTTGTCAAAGAGTAAAAAAAGAACAAGTAGGTCAGACTGACCACTTAAAGCAGTGATTGTCAAACTTATTTCTTTCACCGCCCCCTTTGAAAATCAATTATATTTCAGAGCGCCCTATTTTTTTTCAGCCCTAAAACTTAAAAAAGAACAATTTCATTACTTTAATTAATTTCAATGCCCCCCATTTTTAGGGCCCCATATCGCCCCCTACTAGGTTTCAAACGCCCCCAAGGGGGCGTTATCACCCACTTTAGGAAACACTGACTTAAAGCGAAATGGACCAAAGAAATATTAAAATTAAGAAAAAATTATATTATATCCACCATTAATAATTTAATTTAGATTTATTTATAATGAACAATTTAATTAGCACTTTTATTTGCTGATTTAAATTTCTATAATACCTGCAATTCAACTTCGTTCTTGACCAACTTAGTCAATGCCACCGGAGATACTTCTGATATTAAATCCAAAGGTTTCTTTAAAACTGTCTCCTGTAATTAATAATTTTTTCAAGAAATGGGACCAAAAGACACAGACACAGAAATCGGACAATCAGGAACAGGGTTATTAACAAAAAAAGAAGAAAAACCCATACATACAAATTTGAACCTCCCCCCTTTTGAAGTCAATTAAAAATAAATAAAATAACCCAACTGAAGAAAAGAGTTACATCTCAAGAGATCTCATAAGTATGATTTCGTTTCATGAGACCCATTGAGATGCCTTAAGAGATAGAACTCATTTCGTGGAATCTTATGAAATCTCTTAAGAGATGTCACTAAATTCGTGGAATCTTTTGAGATCTCTTAAGAGATGTCACTAAATTCGTGGAATCTTCTGAGAACTCTTAAGAGATGTCACTAAATTCGTGGAATCTTCTGAGATCTCTTAAGAGATGTCACTAAATTCGTTGGACGAGCCAATCGAATCGCAGACACATATTTTAAGTTTGTTTTTTCAAAGGGAATGAAAGGGAGAAGGTGTTTAAGGACGACAATCTCTGTCTACCCCTTTGAGTTCCAGTCGTTATAACTTACCCCCGCAGAAGCTCTATGTATGGCCTCACTGGCGTCACTTGACAACCATATACCATGAGTCCCATCACCACTTTCTGATAGTTTTTTCTAGAAAATAATTCTTTAATTATTATACTTCTAGAAGATTCGCTCTTTTCTTAATGTTTTAAACTTAAAAACCGATCTAGAAAATTAAGTTCAGTCAACTCTTGTTACGTAATTTACAGCTAAAAAGCGTTGTTTTAACTATTTCTGTAGTAATGAAGTTTTTGAACGATTTAAAACTAATTTTAAAGAATAATTATTAAGGTTTATTTTAATATATACAACATTATATTACTTTTAAAGAAATCGAGAATATTAAACAAGCTATCGCTCACGACTCCGTCCGCGAGGAATTGAAAAATGCCTATGTGTTCTTCCAGACTATGTTCTACATCTATCTCAAATTCCAACATCCATCCATACATACTATCCATATACTTTCGCATTTATAATATCAAGTAAGATTATTAGTTACGGATCGAAAAAAAAAATGAACCATCTTTAAAAAAAAATGACAATTCAAAAGCTACTACATATCCATACATCTAAATAAATATTATAAATGCGAATGTTTGGATGGATGGATGGATGTTAGAAGATATCTCCAGAACAGCTTAACGAATCTTGATGAAATTTAGCAAAGATGTAGAACATAATCTGGAAGAACAAATAGGCTACTTATTATATATTTCTAAAATCTGCGCAGACGGAGTCGCTGGCGAAAGCTAGTAGGCAATATTTTAAATTCTTAACTAATATATTTTTCTAATTTCACTGGGATTTAAAAAAAAATCACTTACCGCCAATTCATTTAAGTACTCCATTATACAATCATAGGGTTTGCATTCTACTGTCGCACCTTCTGACGTCAAATGGTCTATCACCACTTGGGATAGTGTACCATCACCCCAGAACAGCTTGACAGAGTCAGTGGTGATCACCAGGTATGAGAAGAACACCGGATTGTACTGGATATCACTACCACGTAAGTTTAACGTATCTAAAATATATTTGAAGTATTGCAGTTGAATTTAGATGAGCGAGAGTTAAATGGATAGTGTTATTTTTCTCGCATCTCTCGCTTGAATTTCTCGCTTATGGAAGTCGTGACCGGACAATCTCGCTTTTTTTTAATATTACAAGTTGGCAAACGAGCAAGCGGACACATGAATTCGCTGAAATGTCGAAGTGACCGCTGCCGACATTCGCAATTACAGATGCGTTGCCTACCCTCAATAGACGTAAGAGGAGACGCATAAAAAGAAAATATTTAACCTTCCTATGCATATCCTCCTCCATCAAATCCACATCTCCTTCCCATCCTTTCCTTATAAGAAAAGGGCAAGAAGGGAAAGAGGACTAAAATGAGTCCTCCAGAACACACACTCATCAGACTGTAGGTAGAATTACTTCTACCTACAGTTTTCTGTAAGGTCGTGGTATTTCACTGAGTGAGGACAATTCCTGCAACTTATGTTGTTGCTGACGTCTACCACTGTTGAGAGGTTTCTCGCTTATTCAGGTTCAAAAATAGAAAGTAGACAGAGCTATTAGGATATCTCAGAAAGATCTGGATTTAAAAATTCTAACTTACATGCAACTTCATCCAGTGCGGTAATAACTAAAGCAGATGCTTTCTTCTCTTTCATCTTCTCTCTTAATTCTTCTATCTTCTTACCAGCCGCTTTGCCTGCAGTTAAATTATTAGTGTCGGTATCCACAGCCGAAATAGCAATTAAAAACATTCACTTCTCAAATCTAGATCTAGGTTAGATATTACTTAAAATCTAGTCAAATCAATTGTAACTTTGACATATTTTTAAAACCTACGGTCACCCGTGACTTCGTCACAATTAAAAAAGAGTTACGTAGATTATCAACGCGGCCTTACGGACAGATAGACACATTTTTTTCTCTCTCATTTGGTAGTTAATACTTGTTTTACTGTTAAAAAGCAGAGATGCACTTGTTACTAAACATGTCTCTTTTTTGTCAGACAGAAGAAAAGAGTTCTGCAGTACCTCACCTGTGTACTTAACAGACAATGGTATAACTTCATTATGAGGTCTCTTTGGTGGACCATCTTTCATCTGAACCCTCACTTGGTCAACAAGATTATTAGGTACGGCGATTAGTTCCATTTTAGCTTTCTTTAAAGCTGTCTGAAATATTAAAGATAGCTGTAAAATCAATAAAGTGACTATACCTCTAAACACTCAGAGAAGACAAGTATCAAAAGACTCGTTAATATAAGTTCAGTAGTTTATAATGTAGAAGGTTACTGGACTGGAATGGAATTGTGACCGCCTATAGCTTATGGTATATTCCAAACTATAATATACTAGCTGTCGCCTGCAACTCTGTCCGCGCGGAATTAAAAAAACTTGATAAGTATCCTATGTGTTCTTCCAGAATATGAACATATGTGTCAAATTTCATCAAGATCCGTTTAGCCGTTGTGAATATACCTTCAAACAAACATCCATCCATCCTTCCATCTAAACATTAGAATTTATAATATTAGTAAGACTAGTGGCCGCCGCGACTCCGTCCGCGCGGGTTTAAAAAAAAATATTAAGTAGC
Source organism: Papilio machaon (assembly GCF_912999745.1). Lineage (NCBI taxonomy): Eukaryota > Metazoa > Arthropoda > Insecta > Lepidoptera > Papilionidae > Papilio > Papilio machaon. The sequence continues at coordinate 1,958,979 of NC_060014.1, forward strand.
CTATGTGTTCTTCCAGAATATGTACATATGTGTCAAATTTCATTAAGACCCGTTGAACCGTTCTGGAGATACCTTCAAACAAACATCCATCCATCTAAACTTTCGAATTTATGATTCACTCACTTGTAAAGGAGTCCATTCGTCTCTACTCATTGTTTTTGGGTCAGCCCCAACCACTGCTCCTTCAATTAAATTTGTCGTCAACCATTTCTCCATTGTTAATGTTTCTGGCAATGCTGCAAAATAAACGGTATGTTAAGACATAAAAATAATATACTTATATAACGCATTTGGTTAAAAAAAAATAGTTTTTTGTTGATTTCAATTTCAGATTTTTCGACATTTAACTTATATAGAAACGGCTAAAACACTCACGTATATATATCCGGTGTCGGCACCGACTAGTTTCGAGCCCTTCGGGGGACCTTCATCAGGGTGAGTGGGACTGGTATTATTTCGCGGACGCGGCCCCTCGCTCACAGTGAGCACCCTGATGAAGGGCCCCCGAAGGTCTCGAAACTAGTCGGTGCCGACACCGGATATATACGCGAGTGTTTTAGCCGTTCCTATATAAGTTAATGATAATGTCTCACGAAAGAAATTTGTAAAGATCCTTAACAATGGTATGGTATTATGAGAAAGAAGAACCAACTTATCTTCATTTGCCCCCTTTTTCCCCAAACCATCCTCTTCTAATAAACTTTAATGTTATACTTACACATCTTCATTAATGTCCATAAACTATTATCAGTTTCTTTTTCAAATTGCGTATAGTATCTGCCATCAGTCCACACTAGCGCATGCGCAGCTGTCACTACAGCAGTACCGGCTGAACCCGTGAACCCTGATATCCATTCACGACGTGCATCCACTGATGCTATGTATTCAGACTGGATACACATAAATCCTTAGTTAAATCATTTCAAAAAACAATTATCTAATATGAAATATGTGACTGTTTTCGTTTTATGAGATCTCATATGATGTAACTCTTTTCATTTTATGAGATCTCATATGATGTAACTCTTTTCTTATTACGAGATCTCATATGATGTAACTCTTTTCATTTTATGAGATCTCATATGATGTAACTCTTTTCATTTTATGAGATCTCACAAGTTACACTACCTAGATAAATGTAAGGCACCAACGAAGACTTTAGGTGACAAAGTACGTTGATGAAAATGGGCATTAAACGAGCTATTTAAGACTCAACTAAGATCCTATTCGACTAAAAACTTATTAAAGACCCTACAAATATAACCTTACAATTTTTTTTTAACCATTTCATCGTATAAGTTACTAAACTATGTGGCTACTTTTTCACGAGTATTTGAGTTGGCACGTCGTTCGGTAGAGTACTCTTATTCCTAGCGTGCCAACCCAACTTATACTCACGTTATGTGCGTCCGCAGTAGGTATTATATACGCAGTCAACGCTGTCGGCTGACTCGCCATGAGCGCTCGAAGCGCTGTCAGACGCTGCAGAGACATACTGGAGTCTAAGAAAACAATATGAAAAATCAACACCGTTTTTCTGTCCTTTTTTGCATTGCGTAATTAATACAGAAAAAAAAACAGTTGTTTACTTTTTTCTGTACACACAAATTGTATGTCTACAAGTAATCTATCTCTGTACGAAATTTCATCCAGATCCGTTAAGCCATTTTGGAATTTACCGCGATATTGTTCTCGCTTATAAAGTTTCTCTCTAACCAAGTTTCACGCTTATGAAGGTCGTCCGTCGTGACCAGATAATGTCACTCGCTAACAAAGGTTCCTCGCTTATCCAGGTTCGACTATATTAAGAGTTATAGTAATAAAAAAATTATTTACCTTCAACTGTACTATTATTAATTAACTTCGCCGCATTCGCAGTTGTATATCTGAAATAAAAAATATATATATAAAATAACCAACTCTTTCACCAATATTATTACAGAGGGCATAGTACAAATATTTTTGACAACCAGCATTGTATCATTAACGAAAAATTTTGTAAAAGACACCAAAAATCACATTGCGTTGATTACATTTGCCCAATGACATTTGTTTGCGAAATGGCAAGAGGTACTATTAAACTAGTTTTACAACTAGGCTCAACTAATGGTTGAATTTAATGTATTATGCAGACCATACACGTTAGGTTTTGAATGACAATTTGACCATACTTATGGGCAAACAAAGGGTCGATCAAGAAATTTGCGATATGAGTTTTCGTAACGTAATCTATATATATATATATATATAAAAGAAAGTCGTGTTAGTTACACTATTTATAACTCAAAAACGGCTGAATCGATTTGACTGAAAATTGGTGGGCAGGTAGCTTAGAACCAGGAAACGGACATACAGTCAAAATCTGTTATAACGACATCGAAGGGACTACTCATATTGAGTCGTAAAAACCGATAGTTGTAACAACCGGTGACAGGTATTAATAGGAAAGATATGTAATAACATTCAGCCAGGACCTTTGATTTTGGTCAATTTAACCGGTATGTTGTTCTAAACGATGTCGCTATAAACGGTTTTGACTGTAGTTTAATTTTTACCCCGTTTTCTATTTTTTATTCCGCGCGGACGGAGTCGCGGTTAAAAGCTAGTCTTATATATAAAATTCTTGTATCACAATGTTAGTTACCATAATCCTCCGAAATGGCTGAAGCGATTTTTATGAAATTTTATACACATATTCAGTAGGTCTGAGAATAAACTACTAATTTTCATATCCCAATTAAGTTTTTTTTTAACTGCTCGCGGATGGAGTCACGGTCAACAGATAGTATATGTCAAAATTTGTATAATATTTTTGGAACGAAGTTCCTTATCGCGCGTTGTGAAAGGGGGCTAGACGGAAAAAATTCTTAGGAAAAGTTGTCACGACACTTTTTGCTATAGTAAGTATGTTAACGACGAATGAGCGCTACTTCACCATGGCAACCACGTGACAATATATAACGAAAATTCATAGAAATAAAATGTACTTCTTGTGAAGACTTAAGTTTTTTATTCATAGAATAAACATTGGTTCCTTCACTAATTAATCGAAAGGAACTTCGTTTCATCCGGGTGTCCCAACACACCTCTCAAGTTTTTTACGTGTATATGATTGTTTATAAAATAAAAATAATAAATTTCATATCTTCCAATCACGTAAATCGATCCATTCGAAGAAATTGTTACAAGTCGTTATGAACTGTCATAAGAAATAACTGTTTACATCGGACGGTTAGAAATGTCGAAAACATTATCCTTGCATAAAAGAATTAGTAATATTTATTTAAAAAACTAGCTGTCGCCCGCGACTCCGTCCGCGCGCATTTAAAAAAAAATGAAAAATAGACGTTGGCCGATTCTCAGACCTACTGAATGTGCTCACAAAATTTCATGAGAATCGTTCAAGCCGTTTCGGAGGAGTTCAAGTTCGAACCCCGTGACACGAGAATTTTATATATAAGATATTTATCAAATTATGCTTTAATTTATTAATTTCACAATTATTTTTATTAATATTTTCATCTACTTTTGTGATATTCAATCTTAGTCTTAATAATATTATAAATGCAAATTTTTAGATGGATAGTTGTTTGGAGATATCTCCGGAACGGCTCAACGAATGGAACTGGAATACTAAATATTTTTAATGCCGCGCGGACAGTCTCGGGCGATAACTAGTATAGAATAACGGTGATTTACTAATAAGAAATCCATAGATTAATATAACTTAGTACACAAAACTTTTTATGATAAAATTGTTTACGAATTTAAAACATCACATTTCATGATGACAGCTTAAGTTAATAGAAATATTTATAATATCCATTTTACAAAAGACAATACGTAAAATTACTTACATCATAATCACTTTAAATAAACAACACGTTAAAAACATATTCAAAGTCGTAAATAAAGATCAAATGATGACATTTTTTTTCGCTCTAATATATTCAAAGGCAAAATTCAAACGTACACTGACTGCGAAATGACATTTGCTGGTGTTGCACGACACAAATATCGATATTAAGTGTTTTTAGTTTGAAATTTATCGATATCGATAGCTCAATGGTTTTTTCATTATAGGTTCAAACTAAAGTAATATAACGTTTTACAAATCGATGAACAACATTCTTACGACTAAATGTGATCAAGTAAAATTGTCGTCCGAAATTGACTTTATAATTCAAATAATTATGACCCTTCATTCAGTCGGGAAAAATGTTTACAAACCAAACTCCAGCAAGATAATAGAAAAAAAACTTGAGAGGTGTGTTGGGACACCCGGATGGAACGAAGTTCCTTTCTATTAATTAGTGAAGGAACCAATGTTTATTATATGAATAAAAAACTTAAGTCTTCACTAGAAGTACATTTTATTCAATGAATTTTCGTTATATATTATGACGTCGTTGCCATGGTGAAGTAGCGCTCATTCGTCGTTAACATACTTACTATAGCAAAAAGTGTCGTGACAACTTTTCGTAAGAATTTTTTCCGTCTAGCCCCCTTTCACAACGCGCGATAAGGAACTTCGTTACAAAAATAACTCCGAAAGTTAATTCAGATATGACGACTGATACGAGATGGAAGGATACATACTGCTGTAATATTAACAATGCACTTGTCATTATCCAAAAAGTCGATAATCAAAGACATCACTATAGTAAATTACACCGCCTCGAGTCAGTAGCATTGACCAGCATATCGAAAACTTTATTGGACAAGTGGAACTACTTTACAAATATAAAACAAATTGAACCCTATTATTTGAACTATTCAATTCAAAATTGCTTACACTTTGGTGGTGAAACTACACATATCTGTATATTGTAACAATGACCATTGTTGTATGGATACTAAGATTTATAGACTACGATATTGTTCCAAGACGGATCAATACAATAATTGTAATAAAGAATCTTTAGTTGCATAAGAAATTGTAATTTTCAAAATAATATATAGAATAACATTATTTAGAGCCGCCGTATAGAGGTGGTTAGATTGGACGTCACAGGTCTGCGAATTACACAGTCCAAGGCATGGTAAAAAGAGGGCGCTGTAGAAATCTCGCCCAAAGTGCTAGAACCGTTAATGACCTCTACTATCTTATCTATATAAATAAAAGAAAGTGGTGTTAGTTACACTATTTATAACTCAAGAACGGCTGAATCGATTTGACTGAAAATTGGTGGGCAGGTAGCTTAGAACCAGGAATAGGACATAGGATAATTTTTACCCCGTTTTCTATTTTTTATTCCGCGCGGACGGAGTCGCGGGTAAAAGCTAGTAGTAAATAAATTAACCGTCAAATTTCAAAAATCGATCATTTCTTTGCACGAAAAATCTTTTGATATTACAAATGCTAATTTAAAAAAAAATAATCACATACCAGTACAATTACTTCGTTAACTTTTTAATGAATCACACTCGCAGACAAAACGACGCGATCAAAACAAGAACGCGGAAAATATAGCTCATAGTATCTTTGCAGAGTATAAATAAAGAACCGAACAAACAGCAAAAAGGTTTTCCAACTGTTTATTTTATTTTTAACTCAAGCATATCATTGGCGAGTTAATCTAGCCAGCCCTTTTTAAATAATGTCACCATAAAGTAACTTCATTTTGGGACATTATTTTCTTATAGTTAAATGTGGCAAAAACCCGATTTCTGTTTTCGCTAAATTATCGTAATAGATTCCATAGATATCATCAACAAGGTAGCAGATGCGTTGCCTAACTGGACAGGAGGGAGAGAAAAGAGACAGAAGAGTAATGATCGAAAGATTATTATATAGTCAAAACCGTTTATGGCGACATCATTTAGAACAACATACCGGTTAAATTGACCAAAATCAAAGGTCCTGGCTGAATGTTATATACATATCTTTCCTATTAATACCTGTCACCGGTTGTTACAACTATCGGTTTTTACGACTCAATATGAGTAGTCCCTTCGATGTCGTTATAACAGATTTTGACTGTATTACTAGCTGTCGCCCATAAGGGATTAAAAATAACTTAATAAGTAATGTATGTGTTCTTCCAGACAATGTTCTACATTTGTGCAAATTTCATCAAAATCCGTTGAGCTGCTCTGAAGATACCATCAAACAAACATCCATCTAAACTTTCGCATTTATAATATTAGTAAGAAGTAAGATTAAAAGCCGGTAACGCTCTAACAGTTTCTTTAGTGTAGCGATTGTCCACAGGCGTTGATTAACACTACTAGGTTCATTCCGCTCGTTTGTTCCGTTCTCTTATAAAAATATTGGGACTTTCCTTAATAATATTTAAATAATGGTTCTACGAGTTTACATAAGATAAAAAACTTTACAACTGTATTTACAAATAATTGAGTGATAAAACATTGTAGGAAATATAAAACATTCAGAATATCCTACAGTGAGTTGCCACTGCCGTAAAACATGTCTTGTTCCTTAACCTATAGATAGATTTTTACCTCAAATTGGACAGGCTATAAGCTGTGATATTTTGTGCCCGTTTGATTTCCGCCATTTTAACGCTGATTGTAGCGGTTGTTAGCGATGGTGAGGAGTCGAACTAATAATAGAGAATTAACCAACAATAACATCAAATAGCTTCAATTAGGAACAAAGCAAAAGCTGTCATTTTCGAGCATTGATCTTTCCAGCATGTATCCTTTCCTTAGATAGTGGTTAGTGTGATCAGTGCATTTTCTTAAACAGGCATACGATCAAGAGGGCATCTGAATGTACCTAAAAAGCGAAACGACTACTACGTTGCTTACCTCGAGAAAACTGTCATAATATTATGTTTCTATACATGTCTTTCGCAAGTGAAAACACATGATAAGGTTATAAAAGATTTAAAATGTCAATCTATTATTACTAAAATATCATAGTTAAAGGTCAGTAAGAATACAATTGAACCATAAATCATAATTATAGATGACTAGCTGTCATACGCGACACTGTCCGAGTGTAATTAAAAAAAACATAATAAGTAGTCTATGTGTTCCTCCAAAATATATTCTACATCTGTGCCAAATAATATATATTATATAATATTAGTAAGTAAAGATGGATTCCAAAATGTTGTATTCATTAGAAAAGAAATATATTATAAGCCAAAAAAATCCAACTGACTATACCCTAGGACACTCAGGGTAAGAACATGAACGGATGACATCTCAGTCTCACTTGCAAAAATCGATTCTATGGTTAGGCTCAAGATTGTCACAATAGAATTTACATACAAACACACATACATAAGAAAAAAAAAATCCAAACGCGTAAAAACATTACCCACTTGTCAGTCGAGTAAAATAGGTAACATAGGTGGAACATGAAACATAAAAATAAAAAAAAAATCAGTCGAATTGATAACCTCCTTCTTTTTGAAGTCGGCTAAAAATAAAAAAAAATTACCAATCTTTCATTTATTAATACTTCTTTACAAATTTTCGTTTATCCAGATTAAAACACAAACACTAAGAACATATATATTGGTATAAAACATAATTTTAGTAACACTTTAACAGTATAATGTAGAATTTGTAGTCAAAGTTTTAAAATTTAATTCACTTACCACTTAGGATCAAGTATCGCAAAACAGTTTTTATAGACAACGGGAGAGGTTGGAATTTTTCAAACAGTGAAAAACACACATTTATTGCTTAAAAAATATATAATTAGTACTTCAAATCATTTTTTTTAACCTTCAATGGTCTATTACTCTTTAAACAAAACACCAAAATTTATACCATTATTTTGTTAAGGCAGCTTTAAGCGAATAACAAGATTTCACATATTTACTAACCATCAAATTACTAAAAACAAAAATGTCTACTTATTTTATATATTTACAAAAATCTTACTTTAATTTTGCTGTACATAAGATATTATTAAACCTAACTGCCTACATATCAAAGATAAATGGGATACATAAGAAAAAAATAAGGATTACAAACTTTTTTTTTTAAGAAAGGAATCAATAGCAACATAAAAAAGTATTTGAAAATTTTTGTAGAAAATTAATTAATTGAAAACTAAAATAAAACCTATTTAAAACTATAGCAAAAGATAGAATAGAAATAATCCATTGAAATAACTTCCTAGCTTTATCTAATTTTATAATTTCATTTATAAATTTTTAATACCTCACTGACTACACCCCTATGACATTCAGGGGATGAAAATAAATGAAATGGCAATTCACTCGTCAAAATCCATTTAGATGTTCAGTTTACTATAGAACATGACGCCTTTTATCACTTCTCTTTCCCTTCCCCATCCTTTTCCTATAAGATTTGGCAAAGAAGAGGACACATATATTGAGATATTCTTCTTCCGTATATCCCGTCACCTGTCTTTTAAATCAACGCATCTGCATTAGCAAATATCTATGAGCAAAGGTCGCTTTACAATATCGGAAATTTCATGTCGCTTTGCCACCTTTTAACACAAAAAAAAACTAACCATCATAGAATAAGCTTAAACACTAATATTACAAAATATAGATGATTATGTACTTTATATAATTCATCAAATATCTTGGGTAACTGCACAGAACACAATATATGTAGCAAAGCATAAAGGTATATGGAAGGCGGACACCGCACAGCCTTCAAAGACAGCCACCACATACTTTGTGACACGATGTACTAATTCTTTAAGGTTATTTCAAACTACAGTGTAAACTCTAACGAAACTGAAGGGACTGAGCATTTTTTTGTCGTTATAGAGAGTTATCGTTATATGGAGTGAACAAAAAAACAACCAAATTAACAAGATAACATAAACAATAATACAGATAATAAATATTTACTGTCTACAAATATGAACATATTTCTTCGTAATAGAGAATGGCTTATCGCTATAAAGAGTGTTTCAATATGTGGGTTTTAACGCAAACCAACCAAGTTGGGCTCACTTCAATGTTACAGGGAGTTATTTGTTATAAAGGATAATGTTATAAAGAGTTTACACTATAAACACACATAAATTAATATTGAAATATTATCCCATTTATTTCTTCAATATGTAGACACACTATAAAAGTTTTTTTTTTAACACTTTAATCACTAAATCTCATTAATAAGTGAGATGTATTCTTGCAATAGTTTTCAGACCCATATTCTCTGCACAATAACATATTGCTGATCGATGTCTTTTATCAACTATAATAATCTGTAAAGAAGGTAGAATGAAAAATATTAATTACAATAACTAAAATTAATCTTACTAATATTAAAAATACGAATGTTTTTTTCTATTTTGAACAAGTGACCCCCTTTTTCCAAAATGAACTGTTACCTCAGACCCCCACATGGCCAAATTACCTACTTTTAAGATCAATTATTATTCATTCTGACCTAGGTCAACAGAAGTTAGAGTGAGAATTAGCAATGCTTTAAGTTTGGGAATCCCTGGTTTAGATGGATTGGATATTTGTTTTAAGATATCTCCAAAATGGCTGTATGGATCTCTATGTAATTTGGCATAGAGGTAGAACATAGTCTGGAAGATTACATAGGCTATTAATGAAGTTTTTTTGGAACGAAGTTTCTTATCGCATTGTGGAAGGGGGCTAGACGGAAAAAATTCTTACGAAAAGTTGTCATGACACTTTTTGCTATAGTAAGTATGTTAACAACGAATGAGCGCTACTTCACCATGGCAACCACGTCACAATATATAACGAAAATTCATAGAAATAAAATGTACTTCTTGTGAAGACTTAAGTTTTTTATTCATAGAATAAACATTGGTTCCTTCACTAATTAATTGAAAGGAACTTCGTTCCATCCGGGGGCCCTTGACACCTCTCAAGTTTTTTATTCCACGGGGACAGAGTATCGGATGACATCTAGTTAATAATAAAGTAAAAGAGTAAATATCCTAATCAGACCTTCAATAATATTCCTAAGCAGTATTAGTGTACAGACTATGGTAATAGAGTATGGAGCGCCCAGGGTGGTAGATAGGAAAGGGTACTACATGTCTTGGAATTACAATCTCACATAATCCTGTTAGCCTCCCCTACAAATCATGGTAAATATATATAATGCTTTATTATTATGTAATATAATCTTGAACCTGGATAAGCATTAAAACCTTTATGAGTTATTGTTTAGCCCTGACAACCACCAGAAGCAAGAAACCAATATAAGCAAGTAAAATATTGCTCTCAGATTAACCATTGCTTATCAAGGTTTAACTTTATGAGCTGTAAGGACACTACTTTTTACTACTGGATATTGCAAAACCCTTCAATATTGTTTTATATGGTTATGACTAAATATATAGTATAAAAAACTAACCTCAGCATTCCATTGGTGCTATTGAATTGGAATTATCACCATATCCACTCAAACTTCCTTGAAATTCCATACCACTGATCTGACTATCAGCATTAAATGATGCACCATAAGAATCATTACTAGGGGCATGAGACGCCTCAAGATTAGCATCTGCGGAATCTGGTGCCATTCCAGAATCAGGTTCAGCCCAATTAATCTTGAATCGAGTAACACGAGGCTCGGAAGCGAGTATATTCCTCACTACCTTGTCAAACTGAGGCTTTGCTGGTGGATTTTCTCTTAATTCCGGTTCACTTTCACTGTATTCGTTATTTATGAAGTAACCAACTCTAACGAACTCTTGTCCTCTGTATGAACACGTTAATAACACTACTGTGACACCTAATGCGTCGTTTTCTGGTATTCGGGTGACATCGGGCGGTGGGGCTTGAAAGACAAACATGTGTCTACCCTCCGGTATCGGTCCGACGTAAATCGTGTCCAATACTTGATCGTGTTCCTCAGTCTCAGCGGAACCAACGTAAATCATCTTCCACTCTAAATCCTCCTTTAGTTCTTCTATGCATTCGAAGGTCAATTCGAATTGGAAAGGATTAAGAAATGGACTCGGATTGTCCAGCACGACGACGTTGGTTATATGCACTTTTGCCATATCGAAATTATTTGTGTAATCGCGAAATTCAAACTAAAAAAGTTTTAAGACTTTGTTTTTTTCGATAATTAATACGCCAACAGCAGTTTTTATTATGTAAATCCAAGATAAAATAGTTTTTAATTGAAGACGAAAGAAGATACGGCGAAAAGTGACAAATATTTTGGCGGTTGAAACAGTCACGTGATCAAAACTTGCGATTACAACGCCGCCCTCGGCGCAATGAGGAATTACAATAAAAAAATAAAAATCGTGACAACATCATCTGATTCAACTTGATTTTCGTAACTATTACACGGAATTATTGCATATACAACTCAAGCCATTGAAATTAAGATGATTTGTTTTGCTAAAAAGAAGTAAAAATGAAAAACTTACCTGTTAATTAATATTTTTCACTGCTTTTCACAACAACAAACGTCAGACTCATGACATAAAGAATAGAAATGTATATAGATAACAATAGACAAAAGTACGAACTTATCTTGAGCCAAGTTTCAGAGTAAAGCAATTTTATAATAAAAACACAAACTGAAGAAAATACAAATGCTTAAATTTAAGGATAATTAATTATTTTTGTAAAAAATCACACCTTTATTTAGTCGGCAATAAACAAAAATGTCTGTCATTCTTCGAATGGCGTCGGTCGTCGGTACATCTGTCATGTTGTGTACGTTGTGAATATCCTGTCAAAAACAAATCTTGTTTTGTACTATGTGAGTGTGATTTAAGACTGCTAGTAATAAGGATACATATCATTAACAATTGCGCGCATAATAGGTAGTGAATATAGTCATGAAGGTCGTCCGTTGAAAGTATATTGCCGTTACAATACTACGACCCAGGTATTTACTTTTCACTCAGCTAAACTATTAAATAAAACAAATCGTTTTACTTACATACATCATAGTATGTAATAAATATATTCTATGAATCAGTAGGAAAGATATTATCGCCTATAAATTTAAATAATACTTTCTATATATACCTAATAAAGATAGTACCCGTGAAAGGAGTTACATATTTTACGCTTGACTCACCACACTGTCCAATTTTGTCGTCGTCTAAAACTTCAGTATATTTCACTCTCATTTACACTAAATGTTAAATTATCTTTGACAGTAATTGTGTAAAAATATATACAGTATAAGAAAGAATTTAAAGGATATACTCATTTCATGTAATGTGCAGTTATGGTTAGTCTAAAATATTAATTAGCAACATAAACACCTCAAATGTCTATCAATTTAGTATTATAACAATTATCAAGTACTTAAACTGAGCATTGGAGATGAATGTATAGATACAGTAGCTGTTGCTTTTGACTCCATCCAAGCGGAATTTAAAAAAAGCTTAATAAGTAGGCTATTTGTTCTTCCTGACTATGTTCTACATATGTGCTAAATTTCATTAACATCCGTTGAGCTGTTCTGGAGATACCTTCAAACAAATATCCATCCGTCCAAACTTTCCCATTGATAATATTAAATTAGATGTATAGATATGTCTGGACTTTGACAAAAAGTTTATAATCTCAGTCTACCCCTTTGGGGTTACATGCTGCAATTCTATTTTTTATAGTAATACAATTTATGGAATCAGCCATATTGTGGAACACTCTGCACTTGATGGTATTTTCAAACCATTACAACTTAGGATCCTTCACGAGTCTATTTTTTGCTGAAAAGCCAGCAACACGTGTCCGTAATCAACTTGGTATTCCTGCCGCTGATATGCCCCCTTATTTAATAAAAAAAAAATTATAGTTCAAGCAATATAATTCTCATTTATTATTTCTAGATTTCAGATTAATCTATGTGTTAAGACACAATGACATCAAATCGAGAAGAAGGTCCTGTTTATTACAGAGAAATACAGAAGAATGCATTCCTTAAGAGGATACCAAATGATGTAAATGTTAATAAACTAAGACCACTTGGAAACAAGGTATGTAAAAATATGTTACTATGATTTTCCATCCACCGCGGGGCACCGAGCCTACTGTATTTCACTGACTAAGTCTCAGTCTGCCATGCAGGCGAGGTCAAGAACGAAAGCGCAAGCGTACCCGTGGCCTTGCCACCATGCGTAGGAACAGAGGGGTTTATCCAGAAGAGAATCCCACATCACTACCGCATCCCCCCTTGAGTCGTGGAGTATGAAGCATTGCCCTCTGAAAAATTAAAATTGGTCTCAGTTTACCATGGTTACCTATAAAATAAAACATACTTATAATCAGCTAGCAGACCGACACTTTGTAATCGCAGAATTAAAAAAAAAATCTAATAAAAATAAAGTCTTGTCACTCAGTGATAGTGTAACTTCTCAACAGTGAAAGAGTTTTTTAAATTGGACCAGTTGTTTCTAATCATTCTTCTTCATAATTTTGGTATAGATATAGACAAACTGGTTAAACTTTATTATCCAACCAGTTTTTATATATTTTTCACAGAAGCAACAACTAAAACCTATGTGGACGTTATTCTGTGTGCACAATGGTCGGACACCGTTCTTAGAACAGTATCCTGAGCCTGACTCTCCAACCACAATGACACACCGACCTGCATGGAGAGTGTGTCTCAAATCTGCCAGGCATGTCACAGCTAGTGTCAAACCTCATACTGGTGATGAGTATGACTTCCTGATAGATACAGAACAGGGTCCTGTGAGAATGCTTGCTCCGGATTGGTGAGATATATGACTTTTTTATGATTAACCTTAATAATTATGGTACTTGGGAAAACAAATTTTGATGTCTATTGCATACTTGGCATTGCGGGAAGGAAAACATCGTGGTGAAACCTGCACATATCTGAGAAGATATTCATGATATGTGTGAAGTCAACCCGCACTTGACTGTGGTTGACTATGGCCTAGTCCCCCCCTATAACTTTGGGTAGGCTCCGATCCCCTCAGTAGGGACGTATAGTTAGCTGATGATGATGAGTCTATATCAGGCGTGGCAAATGACAGACTACCAATTACAAGCTTCGTAATATGTATTTTTCAATTTATTTAAACTATTTATGTGAGCATTGTTTGAGCAACTTCGGCTAAGTTATTTTTTATGTGTTTTTTTCTTTGTCTGGACTATAAGTTGCAAACGAGCAGTTGGTCACCCCTGGTCTTTATCATTCTAGGGACGATTTCGCAATGGTTATACATAGTCTAGTATTGACCAACAAAAATCTATCTTTTTTTTTTTATTTTTATTAATCAACAAAATTTACAGTTTTTTGCTCAGTTGTGTGACTTAGTGCCATTAAACATGGAATGTTTATCCCAGCACTGCATCTACTTTTATAGTTCATGTCGACATTTTAAATTATGAGAAAAATGGGCGACATTTTGATTTTTATTTACTTTTATTTTATATACAAATTGTTTTCATATACTATTGAATAAATCTAAGGGAAGAGATACATCTTTTAAGTTATATGCAAGCGGTCACATTGCCCATAGATATCCATATTCACGGTTTGCCTACCTTTAATCAACAGAGTAGAGGGATGTACAGAAAGGGGAATATTTCCCCTTCCTATGGATCCACTCTTACGCCAAATCCACCTCCCCTTCCCATCTTATAAGAAGGGTGGGAAGGGGCAGAGGACTAAAATTCGCCTCTGGCATTCACTCACATTAAACTGTACGTGAAATTACTACCACTTCAAGTCTGTCTTCTGTGTAGTTGATATTATTGCAGGCTCTGTTAAATCTTCATCTGATGGCTGTTATTGGTTGTCTTTTTAGGGATTCAATGCAGGAATGGGTTACAACCCTCAGGAACAAATTGCATGAACTAAAAATTTTAAGTAAAGGTGAGAACGTGTATTGCTCGGCGCCAGTAGCCCCCGCACCTCGCGCGGCAGCTCGTGACCCCACTTCCCCCTTGCCACCAACACCACCCGTGCCACCTGACCGGTGAGTTACAGTATATAATATTTGAGTTGGCACGTTAGATACTAGAGTACTTTTATTTCAAATGTGCCAACTTAAACTGTAAAGTAGATTAGACATTTTTAACAGCATTTAGTTAAGGAAGGATATATAATAGCTTAATATGTTTATGTATCTTATGTATATCTCAAAATTTAGACATTTATTCAAAGGTTTATGTCCTGTGAAATTTTATTATTCACGTCTTACTTCTTACATAAATTATAAATGCGAGTGTTTAGATGAATGGATGGATGTTTTTTAGAAGCTATCTCCGGAAGAAAATAGTCTGGAAGAAAACACAGGTTACTTGTAGGCGACAGCTAGGTAATATTATAAACGCGTATGGTTAGATGGATGGATGGATGTTTGAAGATATCTCCGGAACGATTCAACAGATCTTGATGAAATTTGGAACATAGTCTGAAGCTATTTATTATGTTTAAGGGTAAATATTTTTTTCAGAGTACCCGGAATCGAATTAACTACACAACCAACACGACAACCAGAAACCAGTGAACCAATAGAATCAACAGAAACCCAACCAACTGTAGAAAACCAATCGGAATCACAACCGGTTGATATATCAAATTGGGAGGATCTTCCATTACCCGGTACAAGTCAAAGTGAACCGAAGAGTGTGACCAAGATTTGTGGACAAAATATATGTTTAGATGATTCTATATTGAAAAGGAATACACAAGTAACGGACAGTGATGAAGAATTTTTCCAAGAAATTGATAGGATTCACGAATCTATGGAAAATTTATCAACAAATGAAAATAAATATAAACAAAGAGTTGTTGTTACTAATAACGGAGATGATAATACGAGTAATGGAATAGAATCTCAAAGGTATGTATGTATTATTCATTTAATCTATATATATAGTCAGAAAGTCGTGTTAGTTACACTATTTATAAATCAAGAATGGCTGAATTGATTTGACTGAAAATTGATGGGCAGGTAGCTTAGAACCAGGAAACGGACATAGGATAATTTTTACCCCGTTTTCTATTTTTTATTCCGCGCGGACGGAGTCGCGGGTAAAAGCTAGTTACTAATATATGTAGAACTAACTCTCGCCCGTGACTCTGTCCGCACGGAATTAAAAAACAACTTATAAGTAGTCTATATGTTCTTACATACTATGCTCTACATCTATGCCAAATTTCAGCAAGATCCGCTAAGCTGTTACGGAGATATGTTCAAACAAACATCCATACATCCATCCCTCTAACCATTTGCATAAATAAGATTCTTAATCTTTTTTTATTATAGATCACTTTCAAATAGTAACTTTTTTTTTGTAAGTTAAGAAACAAACAGTTAACTTGAATTTGAAAGAATAGTGAAGTGTCCTCTACTTATCAATTTTTAATCGGCAGAGACAGCCCAAAATGAGAAAATTTCTCCTTTCTATGACTCCTCTCATCTGCTAAATTCACCTCTTCTTGTCTATTTCATAAAAAGTATGGGAAAGGGACTAAAATAAGCCCTTTGACATGCACATTCATCAGACTATACTTGTAATGAGTTCTTGAGGTGTGTTTTGTATGATTATGGTATTGCTCTGATCGAGTCCACACAATCTTCAGGCTTCTACAACTGTTGAAAGGTCTTAGATGTACCCTCAGTTGCCATATTGTTTGAACTTGTGAACCAAGAACTCTGTTCCCAGCCAAATTTCATCCATCCCGAGATCCATCTGGACTATTATTAAAATTTTTGATTGAAAGAAATGTCAAATTTCATAGATATGTCAATTTTATTTCAGTCTACCACAGAGAACAAATATAACAGTCATCCAAGTGTCGAATAAAGGACCTCCGCACACAGCCATACCGGTCTTAGGTCCGGAGACTGATGTTTTTGACTTCAACTTTCAACAAAATGTCACAGTGTCACCTGACACTGGTCAAAATGACCAGCACAGCTTTATTAATATAGTCAACACGGAAATCAACGTCCAGAACACAAATGATAATGACTATGGCACTATTTTCTCCAAAAACGACTCTGAATACGGACATTTAAGTTTGACAACAACTGTCAGTCTGACAGGGGAAGCTGTCAAAGTGACAGATGACATTTACGAGAGGCTATGCATGGCGTCAACGTCCAGAGACAAACCAACATCACCTTTGCCGGTGAATAAAATAAAGAATATAGATAAAATTAGAAAATCATCTTTGCCTAATTTGGAATTGGCCACAGAATCGGCATATGAATATTTATTTCCTAATTCTAGTCAGAATAATAATTTTAGGAATAACACTACTAATGTTACTTTGAACGAAACTCGAACCGTTACTAATGTTACTCGTTCAGAAATTAATTCTAATACGAACGAAACTCGAACGAATGTTATAAATGTGATAAATAATCCTGTACAATCTGTAAGTGCTAATTTGAATTCTAATACAAGGGTGTTAAGGACTAATGTTGAAAGATCTCACAGTCAGAATGCGTGTGACGGTGCTATAAGATTGAAAGAAAATTTATTAAGAAAAGTACACAATAATAGTCCGAAGAGAGAAGCTAAAAATGGTGAGTAAATATTTTTTTTATCCGACTGACTCAATTCCCTCGGCGTCATTGCGGAGAAAAACCAAAAGCTCTGAGTAGATAGCGGCGAGTTCGCTGTCATCTGTCAAAGTTCTTATAAGTAATTCTAGCGATTTTTTAATAAAATCTAAATTTTTAAATATCTCCGAAGCTGTAATTTATCAGCTGGAATAAAATGCCATTTTTTTTTTTAAAAGTCAAATTTGACGGAATTCGTTTCTATTACTACAATCTAGTGTACTTTATAAAATAAACTATTTTTTTTTCTATATTTATGGTTATACTATCTGTCGCCCGCGACTCTGTTCGCGCGGAATTAAAAAAAAACGTTTATAAGTAGTCTATGTGTTCTTCTAGACTTTGGTCTACATCTGTGATAAATTTCATCAAGATCTGTTGAACCATTCGGAGATAACTTCAAACAAACATACATCTAAACATTCGAATCTATATATATAGTCAGAAAGTGGTGTTAGTTACACTATTTATAACTCAAGATAGGTAGAACTGATTTAGCTGAAAATTGATGGGGAGGTAGCTTAGAACTAGGAGACGGACATAGGAACTTTTTTATCTTGTGTGCATTTTTTTTTTATTCCGCGCGAACGGAGTCGCGGGTAAAAGCTAGTTTATAATATAAATAAGATTAAGTACTCAATCATGTGACATTTGTGGCAATCAAGTCAGTTATTCGTTTGGTTGAAAACTGAAAGTATTTTGACGAGTGTGGTGTCATTTGATTTGTATCCATCCCCTGAGTGTCATAATGTCACTAATTCAGATATTTTCTTTTTTCAACCTGTTTTCTAGATAAAAATGAATCTCCCAAACCGATATGGAAGCGTGGTCTCACAGAGCTGTCACTATTGAGTCGGTTGAGAGGTTTAGGTCAGGGTAAGAGACAGGAGAGTCCAACACGACAGGATGAATCTGGAGATAGGTATATAAAACTTGTTCTGTCACACAATTTTACTCGCTATTTTTAATTATTAAGAGGTATCAAGTGACTAAAACTGGATTTTCTGTAATGAAAAATCATTTTTTCTTAATCTCTGCCTGTCTATTTGTGGAACTGCTGGTCCGATTTGGAAAGTACTTTGTCTGGAATATAGTTAATGTGTGTGGGTTTTAAGGCTATTTCTTTTATTCTGCGCTGATGAATAATACAGCAGTATTTTTAAACGAATTTCTTTGTTACAATGTTCATTGGTCGGGATTTAATCTTTATTTTTGGTTTCTGTCCCTCTTCTTAGGATTGTAGCGTGATGGTAAATAACGTATAACCTTTTTTAATAATTGTACTACAAAATTTTATGCATATAATTGAAATTTGAATTGTAGTTTTTGAGTTTAACGTGAACAAATTTAGTGTTTTTTTTCTATAGTAATTTAAAAGAATAATTAGAGGTTACGAATTTTTTTTTAGTATGATACTAATCTAATTTTTTTTAAATGAAATATATACATGTTTACTAGATGTTCGCGTAGAATTAAAAAACTTAATAAGTAGTCTATGTATTTATCCAGACTATGTTCTACATCTGTGACTAATTTAATCAAGATCTGTTGAGTTGTTACGGAGATATCTTCATACAAACATACATCTAAACATTCGCATTTATAATATTAGTAAGATTAAGTAAAAATACACAATTTAAATGTTGTTTTTTCTTTTATTTTTTTAAATAAACCATAGATTACTTACAAACTTTTTTCTAACATATTTCAGGGTTGTGACGTCTCCTGTCAAAGTAGTACACAGGTCTAGACCTCAAGGAAGAGTTGACAGCAGTAGAAGAAGGAGCAATTCTCTCAGCAATGGTATGATTTATTTTTAACTAGCTTTTACCCGCGACTCCGTCCGCGCGGAATAGAAAATAGAAAACGGGGTAAAAATTATCCTATGTCCTTTTCCTGGTTCTAAGCTACCTGCCCACCAATTTTCAGTCAAATCGATTCAGCCGTTCTTGAGTTATAAATAGTGTAACTAACACAACTTTCTTTTATATATATAGATTAAATCTATATATATATAGTCAGAAAGTGGTGTTAGTTACACTATTTATAACTCAAGATCAGTCGATCTGATTTAGCTGAAAATTGATGGGGAGGTAGCTTAGAACTAGGAGACGGACATTGGAATTTTTTTTATCTTGTGTGCATTTTTTTTATTCCGCGCGGACCTAGTCGCGGGTAAAAGCTAGTTTAGTATAAAACTTAACACATACAATGCTATAATGATTTTCATGTAAACTAGCGGAATGTTGGCAGTGAAAGTGTAAAAAATATATATTTAAATTGAAACAATTAGATTGTGTACCGAATATAGAAAAATGTTTAATTCTATAAATAATGTGTGGTTTATTTAAAAAAAAAAAAAAAACATTTAGAAAAAAAACCCAACAAAAATTTGTATTTTATTTTACTAATATTATAAACGCGAATTTTTGGATGGATGGATGGATGTTTGTTTGAAGGTATCTCCAGAACGGCTGGATCTCTATGTAATTTGGCATAGAAATAGATCATATTCTGGAAGAACACATAGGCTACTAATTTTTTTTTAATTCCAAACGGACGGAGTCGCGGTCGACAGCTAGTTATAGGGTGAAATACAACTTATATACTTCACACCTCCTATATTTAATTTTAATTGCTTCGTTCTTAGGACAGTCACCCCCTAACCCGGTGACAGTGGGGGGTGTGATGGCGCCACTGCGCGCGCGGCAAGCGGCGGCACTACGCGCGGAGCAGCGCCGGGGGGCGGCGGTCGCAACATCACTGTCAGTCAGAGACCCCCCAATATTTGTGGATTACGAACGACATGTTTGGTGAGTATTCACTCTAAGAACACAGACCCCCAAAAACTTCACTCTAATAACACAGACCCTCAAAAAAAATCACTTTAAGAACACAGACCCCCAAAAAATTAACTCTAAGAACACAGACCCTCAAAAACTTCACTCTAAGAACACAGACCCCCAAAAAATTCACTCTTAGAACACAGACCCTTCATAAACTTCACTCTAAGAACACAGACCCCCAAAAAATTCACTCTTAGAACACAGACCCTTCATAAACTTCACTCTAAGAACACAGACCCCCAAAAAATTAACTCTAAGAACACAGACCCTCAAAAACTTCACTCTAAGAACACAGACCCCCAAAAAATTCACTCTTAGAACACAGACCCTTCATAAACTTCACTCTAAGAACACAGACCCCCAAAAAATTCACTCTTAGAACACAGACCCTTCATAAACTTCACTCTAAGAACACAGACCCCCAAAAAATTAACTCTAAGAACACAGACCCTTCATAAACTTCACTCTAAGAACACAGACCCCCAAAAAATTCACTCTAAGAACACAGACCCTTCAAAAAATTCACTCTAAGAACACAGACCCCCAAAAACTTCACTCTAAGAACACAGACCCTCAAAAAAATGTTTCAATCAAGAAAGTACTTTCCGTAACTGATACCGGATTCAAATTGAAACCGTAAACCATAGACAAACTAGAATTTAACGCTAGAAGATTTTGTAGACGCAAAGAAAGAAGTAAAGTTAGTTAAGTTAGTGTCATTAACAAGAAGTTTTTTTATTATTACTCTTCACCCCCAAAATGTATGTATAGGATAGCACGTTGGGGGGTTAATGGTGCTCGATGTGGAGGTCGTGCTGGTGACCGTGTCGCCGCACTGGCGGGTGCGCAGCCAACCAGCGCTGCGCACGCACGCACACTGCTCAAAACTGCGCACACACCACTTGTAAGTGTAGTAGACCATTGGTCTACTGTTCTACTGACTCATTAATCTGCTACTGCATTAATATACTAGTTTATTAGTTTACTAATCTATTCGTCTACTAACATATCTATTGGTCTACTAGTCAACTGACCTGTATGATTATAGACCAACTAGTAGACCAATTGGTCTTCCTATTCAATTACAATTCCAGTCCATTAGTCTACTGATCCATTGGTCTACTAGACTATTAGTCTACTGGTCTATTTGGCTACTGGTCTACTGGACTATTAGTCTACTGGACTATTAATCTACTGGACTACTGGACTATTAGTCTACAGGTTTACTGGGCTATTAGTCTACTGGTTTACTGGACTATTAGCCTACTGGACTATTAGTCTACTAGTCTACTGGACTATTAGTCTACTGGTCTACTGGACTATTAGTCTACTAGTCTACTGGATTACTAGTCTACTGGTCTATTGGTCTACTAATCCATTCTAATTGTGAGAAAGTGACATCACATGGTAGTTAAAAATATTTTTCTTCCAGGTAGACATTTTATTCCATCGTGTACCTCTCGGGAAGATATACGTGGTTAGTAAACGTGATAGAGAAACTTTAGGTGAGTGTTGTTTATGTTGTAACTAGCTGTCGCCTGCGACTCTGTCCGCGCGGCTTTAAATAAACTTCATAAGTAGGCTATGTTTTCTTTCAGACTATCTAATATATAAAATTCTCGTGTCACAGTTTTCGTCACCGTACTCCTCCGAAACGGCTTGACCGATTCTCATGAAATTTTGTGAGCATATTCAGTAGGTCTCAGAATCGGCCAACATCTATTTTTCATTTTTTTTTTTTTTTTAACTTCGCGCGGACGGAGTCGCGTGCGACAGCTAGTGTTTTATAAATGTGTCAAATTTCATCAAGATCTGTTGAACTATTCCGGAGATATCTTCATACATACATACATCTAAACATTAACAGTTATAATATTAGTAAGAAGAATATGGCAAGTAAATATTTGTATTTTTGTGTATAAAAAATAAACTCAAAAACTACTGGAGCTATTTGAGAAATTCTTTTGCCATCAGAAAGCTATATTATCGCTGAGTAATATATGTTATAACTAGAATTAATAATTTCGCGCCTATGAAGGCGCGGGCAAAGTTACTATAGTAATTACTACTCTGAAAGTTACGTCAGCTGACACTTTACAGATTATCTGACTCGGTGGGCCTTCAAACTAAATTATGTCAGCACACTAGCGCCCCCCTGTCAATATTAAAAGTGTTACATGATCTTTGATGTTGTAGCTGTCTTATGTTTTTCTTTTAGGCTACTTTTTATGCCTAAATAGATTTTACCTAATTTCTGACAAAACAAACCGTTATAGTAGCGCCTTTTTACCTATCTAGATATCGTTATGACATAATATGTTTATTTTTATTTCAATTTCTTTGTAACATCCTGTATATTAAATGAGTGAACCGATTTTGACAAGCCCTCGCTTGTCATTCGATCCGTATTCTTCCCCTAAATGTATAGACCAGTGATTGTCAAACTTATTTCTTTCACCGCCCCCTTTGAAAATCAATTATATTTCAGAGCCCCCTAATTTATAACAACCCTAAAACTTTAAAACCACAATTTCATTACTTTCATTCCATTTTTTGGGTCTCTTATCGCCCCATCCAAGGTTTCAAACGCCTCCAAGGGGGCGTTATCACCCACTTTGGGAAACACTGGTATAGAGGTACAGTAAATTAGGGTTTTTTATTTTTTTTATTAATAAACTATAGTTTTTAAATTTTCAGGTATAAAATTAGACAATGAATGTGTAATCAGTACAGTTGTGGGGGGGTCTTGTGCGAGTAGGGCGGGCATTCCGCCGCAGGGCAAATGGGCAGTTACTGAAGTTAATAACAGATCTATTGATTTGTTAAAGGTATGTATGATATTGTATTTAAAAGCATATTTTACGATGTTTATAATTTAGGTGTTAAATGGAAATGCCTTGTTTTATCTGAAAAGTGTTTTAAAAGGACTAAAAGTCTTCTTTCCCTTCTTATACTTTTCTTTTAAGGAATGTACGGGAATTCACAGAGATATAGGAAGGTGATATATTATCTTTCTGTTAGTCTTCTCTGTCGATCTGAGGTAGACAACACATTTGAAATTGCAGTCTATGGGTAACAATTGATTCGCTATTTTGGCGAATTCAAGTGCCCTTGCCCTCTTATGATATAAAAAAGAGGGAAAAATTCTCTTTCCATGCATCCTACCTTACCTTTAGTCCTTGGAGGTAACGTGCAGAAAGAGAATTCCCCTTCCTATGCGTCCCTTCTACCAAATCTACTTCCCCTTCTCTTATAAGGATAGCATGGAAAGAGAATGTGGACTAAAATTAGTCCTCCATCGCACACACTCTTCAGACTACCATTTTAAATATGTCTGTTTATTTCATTTAGATATTGGATTAAAGGAAAAGATGGGAAGGGGAGGTGGATTTGATGGAAGAGGAGATACATAGGAAGGTTAAATATTATCTTTTTGTGCGTCTACTTCGTCGATTGAGAGTAGACAACGCATCTGTAATTGAGAATGTCTATGGGCAGTTGTCGCTTCGCCATTTCAGCGAATTCATATTGCCGCTTGCTCGTAAAATACGTTTACAATATATTTATTATATTTATGTAAGGGGAAAAAAATATAAAGTAATAATTTCAGGGTAGTGAAGAAGAAATGAACCGTTTAAGTATGCACGGTACAGAAGTATCCGTTCTCATACAGCCCGCTGCTTTGGTGAAGAAATTGAGAGCTGCTATTAAATCAAATAAGTCTTTATTGACTTTAAGATAAGGTTGAAAATTAATCGTACACGCGCTGTACATTAAACAATTTACAACCTTATTTCTTGTGTAAGAAGGTTGAAAATATTTTGTATAGTGTATTTTAAAAAAAATTTATCCAAACATATCCAACAATAAAATTATTTTGGTTGTATTTGAATCAGAAATAAATTTGTTCGAATTGAAACCTTATTTTATAGCTGATAAGGTTCTAAATTGTACTGTGAAAGTCTAAAAAGACTTAATAACAAAATAGACTGAATTGCTTTTGGTCCAAAATAGCGCTTATTGGCGAAATTTTGTAATGAAATAAATTTATTCCAAATTAGACTTTATTGTTTTAAAAATAAAATTTTAAAACAACTTTGCAGTTATTAATATTAAATAAAAATAGATCGCATAATAATAGTTTAAATATATTTAAAGAAGCACAATTTTATTTAAAAAATAACCGTTGTTATAATTTAGGAATGACAGCTAAATTTATAATATACCTTAAGTTTTTATATTGGCAGCACTGGAATAAGAGTGTTCTATCTCTTTCGCACTTATTGATTTTACGTAATTTACACTTAATTTTACGTCACGTAAATTTAATATAGAATTTACGGTTTATAATTATTTAAATAAATGTCTACTAAATTATAGTAAAGGCAATAATTATGTGATATTTATACATTTCAATATAAATTATATACTATAGAAAATTTTATAGTGAGTTTATAAAATTATTGAATATTAATCATTCCTGAAAATTTGTGTGCGTTGTAGACTTAAGATCACTGATTTTTAAGTAACAGTTAAAAAAAAACAACTATAAATTCTTTTATTGTAAGATCTCATTATGGCAATACCTGTAACAAAACCATTGACTTCTTCCAATGCCTTAATAAATTAAAAACCATTGACTTCTTTCAACTGGACAGGCTATAAGCAGTGGTATTTTGTGCCTATTTGATTTTCGACATTTTGTCACTGATTACAACGATCGATGTTGGAAAATCGAACTAATAATAGAGATGGAATAAGATGACAGTAACTTTAGACTGGCTTCAATTAGCGCCTCGTCCAGTGAATTTATAGTGTAAACCGATTTTTTACTTTCTCAACTAAATAAATGAAACTTCTATTGTAAAAATATATACGTTATGATGTCATAATAAAATACAGTTTTATTCACTATATAGATATATCTCATAAGAAATTTTGTGATCATTTTATATGTAAATAAATATTTCTTTTAATATTTTGTTGTTTTCTTCCTCACAATCTCACTAATTTGGAGTTACCATTTCAAGATTTCCGACATTTATATTGTGAACTATAAACTCAATAATCTGAATAGAAAGAAAGAAGGTTGGTTTCTGTCTTTTTGCGAAGAAAAATAAAACACTATAAATTCAGTTATAAAGTATATTTCACGTCTACTTCTTGGCCGGTGCCTTTTCTTTTTTCACCTTCTTAGGTGGTGGAGGTGTCTTCTTGGCTGCTGGCTTCTTGGTCTTCTTAGCGGCCGCGAGTTTAAGAAGTTTTTGTCTCCTCTCGCGCAATTTCTCCGCTTTCACAGCTGGATCACTTGACGGCAACTTGATCTGGAATATAGTTGATGTTAGATTTGTGGTCTACACTAAGTGGTGATTAAGTTGAGTTGTGATTGAATCAGTTGTTGTCAACGTGAAGTAATCATAGTTGTTCATAACCCAATGCTCTGATAAGAGAATCATCATAATCTTACTAATACAGTGTAAACTCTTTATAACAATAAATTCCCTGTAACATTGAAGTAACAACTTGGTTGGTTTGCGTTAAAACCCACATATTGAAACACTCTATAGCGATACGCCATTCTCTATTACGAAGAAATGTGTTCATATTTATTATCGGTATTATTGTTTGAATTCGCCGTAATTGCGAAGCGACCGCTGCCCATAGACATTCGGAATTTGCTATGCGTTGCCTACCCTCATTCGACGAAGCAGGAGAACACACAAAAAGATAATATTTAACCTTCCTATACATCTCCTCTTCCATCAAATCCACCTCCCTTTCCCATCCTTTCCTTATAAGAAAAGGGTGGGAAGGGAAAGAGGACTAAAATTAGGACTCCGGATTATATTTTTGAAGGTATATTGATAACATCTAGACATATAGATTATTGTGAAGTCTACTTACGCCTCTCTTCTCAGCCAAAGCGAGAGCACGAGCGTTGCTCTTCCTCTGCTGATCGAGTACAGCTTTCCTTCTCAACACAGCAGAGTACGGGTTGAGACGTAACATTGCCTTGGTGTTGGTCAGCGGGTTCAGTTTGCGAGTTGCACGGATCACACGCTTGCTGAAATTATGTACAGTATATTGAGTTATTGGTTGAATATTGAGTTGTTTGTGTTGAATTATGATTGAATCAGTTATTGTCAACGTGATTGAGTAATCATTGTTTATCATAACCCAATGCTCTGATAAGAGAATATCATCATCTTATATATCTATATATATAGTCAGAAAGTGGTGTTAGTTACACTATTTATAACTCAAGATAGGTAGAACTGATTTAGCTGAAAATTGATGGGGAGGTAGCTTAGAACTAGGAGACGGACATAGGAACTTTTTTATCTTGCGTGCATTTTTTTTTTACTCCGCGCGGACGGAGTCGCGGATAAAAGCTAGTATTATATTTTAAAAAAAAAGATAATTATTTGTAAGTCACCCCTAACTTGAGGTTCTGAGCAACTCAGTGAGGACTTATAGTTAGCTGATGATTATTTGAGGCCAAATAAAGTTTTTAATTGTAACATTGACAAAAGAAACTAATTATACATAGAAATATGTCTTAGCTGAGGTACATCAGGGACATGAGGTAGACCAACATTGTCAGCGTTGAAGACATTGTTTCGCTTGGCCCAAGATAGAAAGACTTTCGCTAATCTGACGACCAATCTCTAATCATAGCATTGAAATTGTTAAATGAATGACTTTAATAATATGCAATTATTTTTAGTTATTTCTCAAGATAGTATATGACTTTATATCATCATCAGCTCACTATAAGTCCCCACTGAGGGGCTCGGAGCCTACCCCAAGTTGGAGGTGACTAGACCATAGCCAACCACGCTGGCCCAGTGCGGGTTGACTTCACACATATGATTGAATTTCTTCTCAGATATGTGCGGGTTGTATCGTAAGAGCGTCGTATAAATGTACATATGTAAATCGAAACTCCAAAAACACATTGGTACATGGCGGGATTCGAACCCAGGACCTGCAGAATGCAAGTCAAGTGCTTCTTAACCCCTGAGCCACCGACGCTCATTATATGCCATTGGCTAATTATTTTAAAAACTTAATATATTGTTATAACTTAGATGTAGAACTATAGTCAAAGTATTTTTGCTAGCTTTTAGTATAAATGTAAACTCACTTGGGCGCTCTGAGAACTTTACGGATCTCCTCAGACTTGAGCAGACGGGTGAGGTCAGTGTTGGCCATCTTGGGCTGGGGAAGGTTGAAGTTCTTCTTCTCCTTTGAGGGTGTCTTCCATGAACCAAACAGTGGGTCTAGAAAAAAATAAAGATATTTATTTTATTTTGTGCTAAACAGTGAAAGAATTTTTCAATTAGGTAATTAGGAAGCTTATTCAATACAAAAAAACATACAAATCTTTACTCTTCCTTCTTTTTTTGCTAACTTAAATTTCTTTGTAACACCTATATACTAAACTAGCTTTTACCCGCGACTCCGTCCGCGCGGAATTAAAAAAATGCACACAAGATAAAAAAAGTTCCTATGTCCGTCTCCTAGTTCTAAGCTACCTCCCCATCAATTTTCAGCTAAATCAGTTCGACCGATCTTGAGTTATAAATAGTGTAAATAACACCACTTTCTTTTATATATATATATAGATGACGGAACAGATTTTGACTAGAGAAATGCCATTACATTTGTATCCTTCCCCCGAATGTCATAAATAAATTGTGTTTTTAAATAAAATTAATGTAAATGTATTCCAACATATCGACACACCGTATTGCTTCTACAATACGATGCTTCCTATGAGAACAATTTAATATAACCCACATATTTATAACTCGGATATACAAAATGTATAACAAGTACAGCTTTGTGGGGACTTAACCGGTAATATAAATTTAAAAAAAAATGTCCAAAAATATAATATAAATCATACTAATATTATAAATGCGAATGTTTAAATGGTTGTTTGTTTGAAGATATCTCCAGAACGTCTCAACGTATCTAGATGAAATTTGTCACAGATGTAGAACATAGTCTGGAAGAGCACATATACTACTGTTTTTTTTTTTTAAATCCGCGCGGACAGAATCGCGGGTGACCGCTAGTACTTTAATAACTTAACAAACAGGGAGGTAATGACCTGAATTCACTGAAATAGTAAAGTAACCATTGCCTATAGATATTTTCATTAAGTTAAGAGGTCGCAGTGCATTTATCTACCCTTAATGATCAGAGGAAATACAATTAGAGGATATATCCTCTACCCTTCACATCATTTCATTACAAGAAAAGAATAGGAAGGGGAAGAAATATACAATTATCCTCTGACAAACACAATGATAAGAGTTGCTGCAGGTATACTCAGTATTTGAAGGTCTTCTGTATGCTGTATTAATGTACTCACCGAGCCTCTCAAAGGCAGACTTGGTCCAGATGATGAAGCGGCCAACATGACCGCCTGGAGCCAACTTAAGCAGGTTGAGTTTGTCAACTTTCAACATATCAACGCCGGGGATGTTGCGGAAAGCGCGTGTAAGACCCTGCAATAATATTATAATTATAATAAACAAATTAATAAACTGAAGAATTAATATATCCATAGATTATATTTGTCTCTGGTCAAAAAGACTAATACAAGCCAGTGAAGTTTAAACAAATGACCGCTGCCTAGACATCCACAGTTGCACAGGTCCCCTACCTTTAATTGACAGGACGGGGACTCATAGTAAGATATTACCCTTACCCATGTGTCCCCTCCTCTACAAACCCATCTTCACTTCGCATACTTATAAAAAAAATAATGGGAAGGGAAAAAGGAGTAAAACTTGGCCTCCGACAGACACTTATCAGACTATACTTGGAATAAGTTCACACCCGGGTATTCTGTAGGGTTATGGTATTGCTTCGGGCAAGTCAACACATTCTTGCAACAGATGTTACAGTTCTTTACTACATTTAATAAAGAATCTCTATGTTTAGATGGATGGATGTTTGTTTGAATGCATCTCCGGAACGGCTTAATGAATCTTGAAGAAATTTGTCACAGATGTAGAAAATAGAAGAACTTCTTGAAGAACACATAGGCTATTTTTTATTCCTCGCACACAGTATCGCGGGTAACAGCTAGTATTGTATAAATATATTAGGTCCTTACATATGAAATTGGCGTTTTTCGTACTGGCCACTTTAATCACGAATTTCTCCTCTTTGGTAAGGAATTCCAAATTCAAATTTGTACAGCTATAGACTCATGTATTTGTGGTTCGACGACCGTCATTCATTTGTTTTTTTTCTTCTGTTTTTTTCTGTTTGCGTCACTCATTTTACAAAATGGAAAACTTAAAATATCGCATTATTTACGAGTACGAGTTCCGCCGTGGCACTAGTGCTGCGGAAACGACTCGAAGGGTGAATGATGTGTATGGCGGTCGTGTTGCAAAAGAAAACACAGTTCGTTTTTGGTTCCAACGTTTTCGTTCTGGAAATTTCGATCTGCAGAACAAGCCCCGTGGACGGCCCGAGACTCAAGTTGATAATGAAGAGTTGAAGGCTATTGTGGAAGCGGATCCATCGCAAACCACGTCCGAGTTAGCTGCAGGCTGCGATGTTAGTGATAAAACTGTTTTAATTCACTTGAAGCAAATTGGGAAGATTAAAAAGCTTGAAAGGTGGGTACCTCACGAATTGACTGAAGCAAACCGGCAAACGCGCGTCGACTGTTGCGTTACATTACTAAACCGGCACAATAATGAAGGTATTTTAAACCGAATCATTACCTGTGATGAAAAATGGGTTCTTTACGATAATCGGAAGCGCTCAGCGCAATGGTTGGATCCTGGCCAGCCAGCCAAATCCTGCCCCAAGCGAAAATTAACCCCAAAAAAGTTACTTGTAAGCGTTTGGTGGACTAGTGCCGGTATTGTTCATTACAGTTTTCTCAAATCTGGCCAGACTATTACGGCTGATGTCTATTGTCAGCAATTGCAAACCATGATGGAAAAGCTAGCGGCTAAACAACCTAGGCTGGTCAATCGCTCCACGCCACTGCTGCTTCACGACAACGCTAGACCACACACTGCGCAACAGACGGCTACTAAATTAGAAGAGCTTCAATTGGAAATTCTAAGACATCCTCCGTACTCCCCGGACCTTGCTCCAACAGATTACCATTTTTTTTCGAAATTTGGATAACTTCTTGCAAGGGAAAAAATTCAACTCCGATGGGGCAGTCCAAATCGCCTTCAAAGATTTTATTGATTCCCGTCCGACTGGTTTTTTTAGTAAAGGGATCAATGAACTACCTATGAGATGGCAAAAGTGCATAGAAAATAATGGTTCATACTTTGATTAATTAAATATATTATATTAAAAAATATTCGACTTTTTGTTCCTCCCATACAAAACGCCAATTTCATATGTAAGGACCTAATACAAATGTACACCACATGTCGACACATCAGCTAAAACAAATATCAGCTGAAGTTTCCTTCGGGTGCTAAATTCAATCTGCCCTCAACTTCGTAACTAAATTCATATTAAATGAAATAAGTAAGGCTTGTGAGGGTTAAACTAAAAAAAAGAAGATTAAAAATTTGAAAACTCCGATCCCAGGCTATGTTCAATTAAAAATGCGACTTAGACACATACATAGTAGGTTTTCTATTATCCCGGTCAGACTTGTACATACCTGGTCCTTGTGGTAGACGATGAGTGGTCCCTTACGCTGGAGACGACGACGGTTGCGCATCTTACCCTTGCCGGCGCGAAGGCGTTGAGATTTGTACACCTAAACACAAAAAAAAACTATTTGTTAAGTAAAAAAAAAAAACTGCAGCGTTTCCCAAAGTTGGCGATAACGCCCCCTTGGAGGCGTTTGAAACCTAGTAGGGGGCGATAAGGGGCCCAAAAAATGGTGGGCATTGAAATTAATCAAAGTAATGAAATTGTGGTTTTTAAGTTTTAGGGCTGAATAAAAATTAGGGGGCTCTGAAATATAATTAATTTTCAAAGGGGGCGGTGAAAGAAATAAGTTTGACAATCACTGGTCTACAGTAACAAAGTTAAATGTTCAGTTTGTCTTCCTAAGTCTAAATCAATTCTGAAATAGTTCAGATTAACTGTTGTTATAGGTAACTTATTCTAGTCCCAATTTTAACAACCAATTTTTATCTAACTGGTCATTTTAAACAGGGACACTTAACTATTCTGTGGCTAACTAAGTGACCGTTTTGTTCCTATAAGTTTAACAAATTTGAGTGCAGGACACATACTTTTTTTATAGCATTAGGTGACAAAGTAAATAGAATTCGCTAAAATAGCGAAGTGTCTACTGCCCATAGACATCTATATTAACAGATGTACATTTTATCGATATTAAATTTTAATTATTTTTGAATTCGACAACATTTCACATACCTTGAGTACATCAGACCAGGCCTTGATGCGTCTCAGAAAGATGACCGCTTGCTTGGTCTTGTTGATCTCTTGCACCTTGTCGGAAACCACCAGCGGCAGCTCGGGGATCTTGTCAATAATGTGGCCTGACACAATATTTTACTCATCATCATCAGCTCACAATTTGTCCCCACTGAGGGTCTCAGAGACTACCCTAAGTTAGATATGACTAGGTCATAGTAAACCACAGTCAAGTGCGAGTTGACTTCACAAATATCATTGAATATCTTCTCAGATATGTGCAGCATCACGATGTTTTACATCACCGTAAGAACGTTGGATAAATAATAAATATACATATGTAACACATTGATACATGGCGGGATTCGAACCCAGGACCTGCTGATTGACAAGTCAAATGCTTAATCCCTGAACCACCAATGCTCGATTACAAAATGAACAATTTTTTTAAATACTACTTTTAGATTGAACTCTTCCGATACATAGATCTTGTAATCAAAATTTGACCCACTTTCTGTTGTTACACAACTAATATTGTGACCTGTGCAGCATTTCTTGCTATGTTCAGAGCGATCAAGATGTTCGAAAAAAAATTTACACCTTTAGTCTTGATGACAAAATAATGTTTTGCATTCAAATGAATTGTAAATCAATTAAAATAACGACTGCCACTAAATGGCGGATTTGGAACAACATTAGTATCGCCAAATGAAAATCCGAGTTTTAAAGGAAGTAAAAATACGGAACATTTGTATATATTAATTTTGTACAACAGTCACTGCACCCGTAACTACTATAGAGTTGTTCCGGAACGCCATGTCTGTGCATTTACTTTGGCACTAATCCGCAGTAACACTTGGTAGCACTCCAGCTTGCCAAATGTGGACATTTAGTGCAAATATTAAGATAGAATTTATATACAGTTAAGGATTTTTTTTTTCCTACCCATATGGATTACATCATTTGACAATCACAATACAAAAATGTACATATGTGAATCGAAAATTGAAAAATACATTAGTACATGGCGGGATTCTCAGTACATGCAGATTATAAGTGCTTAACTCCTGAGCCACCCACTTTCCCTGTATGATATTTGATCTATACTGAGGATAGATGTTGGAACATTTAATTTAAGGAAACAACAATCTCATAAATACAATATTAGGAAAAAGTGAGAGTGAGAAAAACTTAGAAAGTAGGAACTACAAATTGCTCCATCGACAAGGAAGCCATAGTTTTAAAATTTCAACATGCTTAAATTTTCTACGGTTAATTGCTGGAATCAGATATAAGTGGGAGCTAATTTGACTGTACCTCTAGCCTGGACAAGGGCTGGCACTCCGGCAGCGGCGAGCGCGGCTGCGGCTGCTGCACGGCGCTGGCGTAGATTGACGCGGCGATGCCAGCGGCGCCACGGCTTGGTAGGTGCGAACATGCGACCTCCACGGCACATGTTACCAAACGCACCCTGACCTGACCTATGCAAATAAAATAAAAAAACTAAATGTACCCTATGCCACTCAGGGGAAGAATATGAATTAAATGACACCGGACTAGTCAAAAATGCCACAATTACAATAGAATTGATTTACATACAAACTCACATACACAATAAAAACATTACCCTCCTAAGTGGGATAATTACATCTAACTCCAGATGAACACTAACCATCACTCACAGTTTTAAACAACCAGAAAATGCCACTTAGTCTAGAAACAGTGAAGTAATCTAAAATTCTAGATGTAGGTCTTCCAAACATCGAGATATTTGTAAAACATAACAGTCCTGTAAAGTGAACCTCTTTTTATCTAGTCAAATGGAGCACTGCACATTGCGCCAATGACCTTGAGGGCCGCCAAGTAATAAACATAACTTACCTATGGGTACCACCACCACGCACACGTGGGATACGGGCAACAGCACGACCGGTACCCCATGACTCAGCACTGGTTTGATGACCTGGTGAAAACTTGAGAAGTTATTTAATCAGCCTTTACCAGTCTATTGCTGGAGAAAACAGACATTATGTTCTATATCACATCTTCAGTCCTGTGCTACCTAATACATGCAGCCCTAACCTAAACGGGAGCTCAAGGGTCGACGATATTTTTCTCGCTTAATAAGGTTTATCGGTTTCTCACTTATGGAGGTAGTTCGTCGGGACCAGACTATGACTCACGCTAATCCAGGTATAACTGTATATAAATATTTTTTTAATACTATAGATAATTGTCAATCCTTTTGTTTAACTTGCCTTATTTTATATTTGAGAGCTTACAAAGAATCTATAATACATTGAAAACAGTGTACAACAGTCACTGCACCCGTAACTACTATAGAGTTGTTCCGGAACGCCATGTCTGTGCATTTACTATAGCACTAATCCGCAGTAACACTTGGTAGCACTTTCAGCTTGCCAAATGTGGACATTTAGTGCAAATTAAGTTAATTAAGAGATGACAATATATTTTTACAAGCAATCCTACACTAGATAGAAATCTAACAGTAAAAAGTATCCAAATATCTATGGGTCCTATGTATAATAGACAAAGTAACAAATTGATGATTTTTACTTTTTTATGTTAAAATCTACCTAAATAAAAAATACACATTTACAGATGTAAATGTTATTTTTTGCTGAAGTTAAAGGGCCAATGCTGCCTATTTTCCTTTATGGTTAAAACTTTGAGAGCCTCTCCGGAAAAGTTGTCAATTTACACATGGGCCCTTATTCATAGGAGCCATCAATATCTTCTGGTATTACTAATCACTTAACATTACATCAGATTTGTTTTTCCCATAAAGACCCTTTTCATTAGATAAATGTGTTTATATACATACCGGCTTCCTTGCTCACACTGTACGGCTGCCTCGAGTTCTTAGACATAGATACATGGACATCGTTGACGAGGTCCGGGCGGATGGGCGCCTTGAACACGAATGGTAGAGCGATGGAGGAGCCCTGCTCCACTTCACTCTTCTCCGAGTATACCGACACTAATGGTCGGGCAACTGATAGACTCTGGAATGTGAAAAGTATTTTTGTTTTTTTCATATATATCTCCTATAGAGCGTCGGCGGCTCAGGAGTTAAGTACTTGACTTGCAATCTGCAGGTCTTGTCTTGGGTTTGAATCTCGCCATGTACCAATGTGTTTTTCCAGGAGAAATTCAAAGATATGTGTGAAGTCAACCAACCCACACTGGCCCAGTGTGGTTGACTATGGCCTGGTCACCACTTAATTACGGTAGGCGCTTTGTCCCGCAGTGGGGATGTATAGTGAGCTGATGATATATCTCCACTAAGGGGCTCGGACACGGTTATTTTTTAATTACCAGAAAAAAAATCAGTAAAAATACTCATATAATAATTTTTTTTTTACTTAATAATGATAAATTTAATAACATAATGAGACTTTTAAGAAAGCTATAAAAACATGGACACAATACTTATTACAAACTAAATACTATGAGTTGTTTTATTAATGGAAATTGCTTTGTTATAGTTAAGTGTACAGAAGTAGGTTGTAAGTGTCTTTGTGGCTTCTAATGAATAGAATGTGCAGAAACTATTATTACAAGCAATATCTTTGTGTGTGTGTGCGTGTCCACACACTGATTTGTTTATCGGAATTCAACCAATATTTCAGTTTTTTGTTGGATAATCTGTTAATTTCGAATTGCATATAATCTATTTTTTAAATATGGTCTATATTTTTTTAATAATTATTATGCAATCTTATTAATCTGCATTTTGTAGATTATAATATTCTACTTGAATAAAAACTCATTGTTTTATCTGTGATTGAAGGAAATAAAGTAATAATAAGAATTTTTTGGCAATTTTTAAATAAAATTTGTATTCTTAATGTCGACACACTACTCAAATTGGTATGAGTAATGTTTCCTAAAAGAAATTTAATCTACCCCTTCTTGTACCCAGAAGACTACAAAAGTACGACCAGGAAGAGTATGGGGTTATTGAAACGAAATTGGGAAACGTAATAATAAATATAAATCAATCACATAAAAACAAAGAATAGCAGTTAATTTTTGTACCATGTATAATTTCGAGTAATAGAACTAAACAAAGTTATGATTATAAAAATTATACGAACTTTGTAGGTGTTTGTAAAATCATAACCTCAAAATAGTACCGACGAAATAACCAGACTATTGGACCATTAATCTTGAATACATACTTGTAAAAGCTTTTAATAGATAAAAATTTGTACATTTTGTGCAACATTCATGAAAATATTAGCTTATATACACAAGCTTTCAAGGACATGGACAAAACACATTGGTTACATGCCGTATTCGATACAAGACAACAATAGCCATTGTATTATACGAAAACTATAATAATTTACTATTGAAACTATGATTATTAGACGGTTGATAGCTTAAGGTTGTTGAAAAAATAATAGATTGATGATATTTCACGAAACTAAAATGCAACACGTGGGAACAACCGTATTATAAAAATTAAGTTCTATTCTCGCACTTACACTGTTAATTCACCACTTTAGTATTTAATTGATTATAATATCACATTTTTGAAACGTAAACTTACCATTTCGCTGTATTAGCGAAGCAATTCCTCCAAAAACACACTATAAGCGGTGGTAATGACCATCCGCCATGCCACGGAGGAATAAAAAGACCGGAAGAGAAGTTCTATGTGACAGTACTAAAAGGCAGTTGCCATAGTAATTGTTTTACTGCGAAAAAAAATTAAAAGAATTTTACTCAATATTTTTATCTCTTTAATAATATTATAAAAATCAATTAAGATGATTTAATCCCCAAAAATATTCAGTGTCGACAGATTTATGCGAAAAGTACAATAACAAAGGCATTCGAATAAAATAGAAATTCAAGTGCGCTTTGCAGTAAGTGAGGAAGGGCACGTTGAAAAGAACAATCCTACATAAAGTATGTATTTGCCGTTTCGTCGCTTCTCCTTAAAATTTTATAATGTAAACTTAATAAACTTTATGTTTATCTTAGCTAATTTTTATATCTCTTAATAAATGATATCTTAGTAAAACTTTATGTTTATCTTTTCGACAGCGTTGTCAATTGTTGTCAAATAAACTTTAATGAATCAGTTATTTAAACATTGAAAAACCATTATTGGAAGAGTCGATAAAGATCAACTAATTGTACCTATGTGATGTATAAAACGGCTTTAATAGAAACACTAGTATTTACTTTAATTAGATGTAATTCCAAACAAGCTATTTTAAGTTTGTTTAGTTTAGTAATTTCTTAACAAAGACAATATCTTGAATCAGAATGGGAGAGAATTCTGAAGAGAAAGTGCAGAGTAATAAAGAAAATAATAACATTAACATCAGTCAAGAACAACAGCCAGTACAGCCACCAGAGATCCAACCTACTATGATTAATAGTCTTGAGCCTCTAGAAAAGAACTTTTTAAATATTCCAGAAGACAAATCTACCAATAAACAACTAACACTAAGTATAAAGTCACCTAAATCATCTTTAACATTGTGTGCTTCTAAAAATATTGTATTATCACCACAGACAAACACAAATTCGCCTCAACCACTACCATCAACCTCCCATTATGCAACGACTTCAAGATTTTTCACAACGGCATGTACCATGGAAGTACCGACTTTGTTTCAACTTTGTATTTCACAATTAAATAAAAGTTCCATTAGCCTCTCCGCTTACACCATTCCCAGAGTTACACAAAAAGCTGATAATGCTGAAGCGAAATCTGCGGCTTTATCCACTCCAGATTCACTTACTAGTGCACCACCGTCATATTCGTTTGTCTTAAGGCAAATGGATTTAAGACGTAGACCAAGACTATTAGGTACTTTTATACCTTCACCATCTTTCATAGCAAAACCTCCGCCACCTACGTATGCGACAGCTTTTGACATTTATGTTGATAATCCTATACCTCCTCCTCCGAGAATATATAACTATGGTTTTACATCAATGCCCGTTATTTGTCCAGAATGTGGGTATACAGGTATGAGCATGATTACCGCTAGAGTTACGATTTGTACACATTTATGTGCGGTGGCATTGTGCGTTTTTTGTTGCTGGTTTTGTGTACCGTTGCCCTACGTTTTACGTTCTTGTAAAAATGTTTATCATTATTGTAGAAATTGTCGTACTTTTTTAGGAATGTATTGTCCAACGAACCCCGAAAATGTCTATTGAATAAATATATATTTTAATTACTGGATTTAAGTTGTTTTGTGTAACCAATCTTATAATGTTGTCTTGCTGAAATCGAAATTTATCACGTGACCGGAAAACTTTTTATTGGACTTAATTTTTAAGTTCAAAAATATTATGAGAAATTTATATCTATTAAGTTCAGGTTATATAGTGGTAATTTATGACATACTAAATAAAGTGGAACTGTTCTTATAAGATTTTTTATGAAATAAAAAATTGTAAAAAACGTTTTAGAATTGCCATCATTATGCAATTATTTGTCATAGACAAATTCTTTGGTTAACCTTCGGCAAGAAAATATAAATTTTATTTGCGCTTTTTAACATAAACTGTATTTACGAGCATTACTATGCGGTTAAACAAAGTATTTTTAAGATATTCGCTAAAGAATAGGTTATTTTTTTCTAAATTGGTACGGTAGTTGATGTTTGAAATAAATGTGATTTCTCTTAAGGATGCGTTCATTCATTTAGTGTTAATTTTGGATTTTTTTGAAATTATTCTGAACTGTTATAAAATATCAAATTATTATTTTATGATAGTACAAATGCGATGTTAAAGTTTAACATACATAGGAATTCTTAATATAAATTAATTCTCTTGTTATCGTTAAAATAAAATGGCTTAACTTGAACGCTCTCGCTGTCAGTACAGTTTCAGCGCCCTCTAGCGTTAAAATGTCTTATTTGTAAAATTAGAAGTCACAGTTCTGCGAGTTCCGTGTGTGTTGCGGAAAATACCCTTTTTGGGCGTCCGACCACATGTGTGAATTGTGAACAAAATATGGTTCAATAGTGATTTTCAGCACAAAAAAGCTTTATTCGCAGTGTTCAGTATACAGGATTTATTGGTATAGTGCGCCCGGAGCGTTGTGTGTCATCGGAAAGTCTAAAAGAGCCGTCGGAAGTCTACCTTTTTGATGTAAATACGGTCCGAATAGGTTCTGTCTGGTGCGTGTTACAAAGTCAGCGAATAACTCTTGATTTCTTAAACTCTAATCTTTGTTATTAGTTGTGTGCACCGCAGCGGTACTAGTCGACCTTCAGGCAATTGATTTGGGTCGCGTTTTACGGGAAAGTTCGCCTCGCTCCGTGGGTACGGCCCGCAGCATGCCGTCGTGCTGCTAAGTGGCATGGATGCGCGCTCGTGATCGTCGGCCGGCGCGGAGCGCGCGCCCGAGCTTATATAACGAGGATAGCGGCGGCATGGCCGCTAGAGTGTCGGTCGAGGGCGCAGGGCCCTCGTACGCCTCGGTGCTGAACTTCAAAGGGGGGGATAGTAACAAGGAGAACATAGAGACTTCTGAGGAGACAGTGGACGTGGTGCCGCGGCAGGATGAGGAGGAGGAGGAGGGCTTCGTGCCGGTGATGTCGCACGGGCGGCGGCCGGGCAAGGGTCGCAAGGAGCGCGAGCGCAGAGCGCCGCCAAGAGCACACAAAAACCCTCAGCCCCATGCTGAGCCACAGACTTCGCAGGAACAACAGCAGCAGTCAGCAGAGGATCAGCCCAAGAAGTTTGTAGAGGCTCCCATACCGAAGGTCAATCCATGGCAGGTGAGTTGCTTTAGTCTATAGATCTACAATTCTTATGTTTATATGAATGCGGGATGAAGTTAACTCCAAATGTGCTTGTTACTTGTCATGATGACTATCTAAGTTCATATTTACATATATAATTCTTATTGATTACTTTATGATCAGTTTTTTTTTCATTGCAGCATTATATGCATTGCCAGTTAGTCATACAAGTACATCAATTCTCTTTGGTTTCATTGAATGTCTTGTTATTATACAATATGAAGTATAGTCAATATTAAGAAGATATATATTTTATGTTAATTTAGAGTAGCCAGAAGCTCATATAGCATACTATTATTTCGGTAACATATACATATTATGCTAATAGTATTGCATAACATACTGCAGAAATTACACAATGATATAGTGAAACTAGTGGTTAATTACCACTGTCCTCATCTGTGTTCCTATATTGGTACCCCCCTCATTGGTATGAAAAAAAGAGATGGCAAGAATATTTTAGTTATGTTACAGCATTGTGTATCAACATTATTTAAAGTTGTACTGTCATTTTATTATTTTAAAATGTACCTTCAAAAAATTGAACAAATCCGCTCATGAAAATATAACACTAAAATTGTCATACCCTCTTGAGTTATATAATTTCATATATTTTATACTAGCTGTGGCCCGCGACTATCCGTGCGGATACTTTAGTATTCATATTCTGCCACTTATCTTGCATCTTCTCTTGCATATCTTTCTTCTAGTATTCATATTTTGCCTGAGGCGTGAATCACTAGTTAACCCAGCTAGCCGAAGAACACCAACCCTTTTATGTTACTAATGACCTCCGGAAGCGATCTTGGCCTATTGTGTGTTCCATTCTCACAATAATTCAATTTTTTAATGTCGCACCAGTATATAATGGTCTATGCTTTTTACAAATATAGTTTTAAGAAAATAAATATAGGCATAACATAGTATCTAGTTGTGGTTTAATATTTGATTTCAACTGTTGAAATAGCTGTTTAAAACTTCTAATCTTTTTTATTCTCTTCAAAAATAGAAATAAAGTGTAAACACACATTTCTTTGTCACGCAGTATTGTAGCAATCATGTTATATTTTTAAATATTTATTTTTGCAATAGAAAGCCCTATATGTATGACATGCTTTAGGTTATATATTGTCACGCTATTAAACTTAGAAGGTGAGTAAATTGAAAAAATTGTTATGTGTGAAAGGGACAAAAATTGCAAGCAAAGATGGTTGCCATGGTAACGACAGTTCTCAGTCAATGTTGCCCAGCCAGCCCTTGTTGTCATTTGAGCATTTGAGTTATGATATTTTCAATTGAAAGTTTTACACAATTTAAACAATAAAACAAATTTATTCTGTGTAGCAAAAATGAATGGGATTTCATGTAGATGAAGTCGTATGAGACAGCTAGTGTCATATAAAGTTAAATCTTAAACAAAACTAAATTTTCAATAATGTGTGGGTAGGTATAAAAATGCAATTAAGTTATTGTAGATTCTGTATATTAATAAATTGAATACAGTTGAAGCTGGATAAGCGAGAGTTATTATTCAGTCCTGACAGACCTCCATAAGGAGAAAACTAGGGTTAGAGAGGAACCTCTATATGTGAGAAATATATTGTGGTACCTTGGACTCTCGCTTATCCAGGTTCAACAGTATATAATTCATTTATTAAATGAAATTTTCTTTTTAAAGCAATTTAAAATTACTCATAACACCTTGAGGAGTGGAACAGAAAAGATAGCAATTGAGCGATGCAAGAATCTTTGAGATATACTAATAGTATATCATCAGCCCTTGTAACTGAACTCTCTCCATGCAGCATGGATATGCATGAAAGATTCTTTCACACAATCTTAGTGACATGGAACATATTAATAATATTGCAATTTAATGAAGTATACTTGAAATAAAACTGTCAAGAACAGATAAATTTATATTATACTAGCTGTTACCCGCGACTCCGTCCGCGCGGAATAAAAAATAGAAAACGGGGTAAAAATTATCCTATGTCCTTTTCCTGGTTCTAAGCTACCTGCCCACCAATTTTCAGTCAAATCGATTCAGCCGTTCATGAGTTATAAATAGTGTAACTAACACAACTTTTTTTTATATATATATAAGATGTTGTTTGTCTCTTGGATGTCATCACTTGAGTGTGATAACCTTGTATAAGTACTTTGCCAAACTTTAAAAAACAGATACAAAAACCTTGTCTCATAAAAAAAAAACAATGGAAGAAAATTATTTATTTTATTATACTTTTAATGGTATATTAATGATACTAGAATATGTCTTACTAACTTTGTTTGATGAAAAATAGATGATTATCAACTTGTACTTAGGGTGGGTTGCACAGTATTACTACTACTCTTCCATACATCTCTAACAGCTGTTATATCTGAATTTACACCCTTCTTACTTATATCATCACCGTCTTCCTCCTAATTTTCTAGCCTTTCTTATTTTTGTAATTATCTCTCTGTATAATATGTCCATAGTTAACAATTAGGTTAATGCAAGGTTTTCATGTTTGAGGTGTGATGTACGAACAGCCTGAATTAATAATTTATTTATTAAATAATGTGCTTATAATGTCAGATATAGCTGACAATGTAAGGTTTATTTTTTTAGTCCACATCTGTTATTGCATAATACTTGTGTGTTATAACTGTAAATTGGCGATATCAGCATTGTGTCAGCCCTATTTCGTGTCATACTACTTTTAAATTTAATATCACTTTTCTATGGCGCATGGAATAGGAGTGAACTAATTGTGAAGGTGTATATGGCGTTGGTGGCTCAGGGTTTAAGCACTTGACTTGCTATCTGCAGGTCCAGGGTTCGAATACCGCAATGTACATGTGTTTTTCAATTTTCGATTTACATATGTACATTTATCTGACGTTCTTACGGTGAAGGAAAACATTGTTATACTGCACATATCTGAGAAGAAATTTAATGATATGTTTGAAGTCAACCATACTGCACTTGGCCAGCGTGGTTGACTATGGCCTAGTCATCCCTAACTTGGGGCAGGCTCCGAGCTCCTCAGTGGGGACATATAGTGAGCTGATGATGATAGGGAAATATGAGGCCATGGATACATTTTAGATGGATTGCTTTGAAAGACGATGTTTAAATAACATCTTTTCAAGTTTTTCAACCATATTTAAGGTAATGTTTTTTAGGTTGTTGATGTGTAGCCCAAATAGGTGAATCAATTTTGACAAGTAAATATATAATTTGATCCCTATTTTAGCACATTTAGTAACTAGTTATTTAATGGATGCTTTTCATGGGAGACTAGCTGTCGCACACAATCCGTATGGAATAAAAAAAGAACTGAATTATCTTATGTGTTGTTCCAGACTATGTTCTACATCTATGTCAAATTTTAGCTAGATCCGTTGAGCCGTTCTGGAGATACCTTCTAATAACAATCCATCCATGTAAAAATTTGCATCTATATATATAAAAGAAAGTCGTGTTAGTTACACTATTTATAACTCAAGAACGGTTGAATCGATTTGACTGAAAATTGGTGGGCAGGTAGCTTAGAACCAGGAAGTGGACATAGGATAATTTTTATCCCGTTTTCTATTTTTTATTCCGCGCGGACGGAGTCGCGGGTAAAAGCTAGTTTATAATATTAGTAACATGTGTTCTTTAGCAGCATATCATCCAATATGTTATTACAGTTTGTAGTCAACTTGCTTTATCACGCAATTCTTCAATTGTGCATATAATTGTGCAATACGAGGTTATAATAGTCACCTTACAGATACTTTGTAATAAAGTGCCAAAGGAAATAGATATAAATAAATCCATTCACTAAAATTTTAAAAACTATAAGTTTTTTGTCCTATGTGTGTAGTCGTTAGAACAATAGATGGGGCAAATTAAACAAAACAAAACAATTTATATTTTAATATTGCCAAAGTTGAAATAAAATAAGTAATTATTGCAGAACTTCTAAGATTTTAATCCGTTATTTTTTTTTTAAACTTTTTTTAAATACTTATTTTACGACAAGGACAAATATGATTTTTGTAGTTAGCTGTACAAAGAGAATAGTTGATTTTGTCCTTCATTTCACATTTTTAGGCTTTTATTGACCTGACTGGTTAATAGTTTGGTTTCAATACTTTGAATGAATGCCAGGTTTACATTATCCCAGTACAGTAGGACAGTAGTGCTGGTCTGGCATGAACTGTATGGGCTCACTGTCAACAATATTTACATTATGTCAGTTGTATGCCATTGCTTATTTTGAGCGCTTCTTGTCCTACTGTACTGGTGTAATGTAAACCAAACATAAAATATCATACTAATATTATAAATGCGAAAGTTTAGATCAGGGATTCTCAAAGGGGTCGATATCGAACTTAAAGCATTGCTAATTCTCACTCTGTCTTCTATTGATCTGAGTCAGATTGAAATATAATAATAATAACAATAATTGATCTTAAAAGTAGATAATTTGGCCATGGGGGTCTGTGGAAAAGGTTCATTTTGGAAAAGAGGGTCAGTTTTCCAAAATAGTTTTGGGACCCCTGGTTTAGATGGATAAATGGTGGTTTTAAGGTATCTCCGGAACAGCTCAACAGATCTTGATGAAATTTAGCACAGTTGTTGAACACAGTCAGGTAGAACACATAGACTACTTATTAAGTTTTTCTCTTAAATGTGGCGCGGACGACATTTCGAGCGACAGCTAGTGAGTTTTGTAATTTTGAAACCCTATGAAAACTTTTTATTAAAAAAAAATTAATATTTTATTCACCAAACTAGTTATGTCGTCAATGCTAATAAAATTTGTATTATCATGCGACCTATTGATTTATTGTGACATAACACGTGTTAATTTTTGAGGTTATTTGGTAATAGTGTATGTATCTGAATTTTGTTATCGGTACGATTTCGTAATGGCGCCCGTCAAAATGCCGCGAATGCATTGTCACGCGCGTAATTCTTTTTTTTTTGACAGAGATAATGACTTAATTTTTTTTACTTTTATTTTAAAGTTTCCAAATTTATGTTGTTATTTAAGGAATAATTTAATTGTTTTTTATTTTATTTTATCAATGCCGAATGAATTCATAACATTTTTTAAAAATTTTAATGACTTTTTTCACGAAATAGTGTCAATAATAATGTTGTTACTTCAAGAAATTGATTAATTTTTTGTTGCTCTTAACATCCTAACTTCGTTATTAT
This sequence comes from Papilio machaon, assembly GCF_912999745.1. Taxonomy (NCBI): domain Eukaryota; kingdom Metazoa; phylum Arthropoda; class Insecta; order Lepidoptera; family Papilionidae; genus Papilio; species Papilio machaon. Next base: position 2,003,712 of record NC_060014.1, read on the forward strand.
TATTATATCCTGGTCTAAAGCGATAAACGGACAATTTCTGTTTTAAACGTGTACATATAATATTGCTACTGATTTCTTATCGAAGATTACAGAACATTTTTATCGTGTAAAGATTAATGTTTTACAAAATACACATTAAAATAAAATTTAGCCTTGGTTTTTTCGTGTATTCCGTATTTCTTTATTAATAAATCAATTTTAGGATTCCAAAATGAAATGTAAATTTTAAAAGACTTGTGAAATTTTTTTTTCGTCAATTTTGAATTTCGAATGAATTAAAAAAAAGATCGTATGATGCTAGGCTTGACCACAAGGTCATTGGGCCACCATACTTGATGTGTTGTAATGTTTGTAGCGAAAGTGTTATTACGTAATTTTTGAACCAGTTTAATTTTTATAACCAGAACATTTTCGAAACCGACGTTCTAAATGTGTGATCGAAATTTCTGGCGAGAAAAAAAAAATTGAGAGGTGTGTTGGGACACCCGGATGGAACGAAGTTCCTTTCGATTAATTAGTGAAGGAACCAATGTTTATTCTATGAATAAAAAACTTAAGTCTTCACAAGAAGTACATTTTATTTCTATGAATTTTCGTTATATATTGTCACGTCGTTGCCATGGTGAAGTAGCGCTCATTCGTCGTTAACATACTTACTATAGCAAAAAGTGTCGTGACAACTTTTCGTGAGATTTTTTTCCGTCTAGCCCCCTTTCACAACGCGCGATAAGGAACTTCGTTCCAAAAATCCAACCAAAAAGGTTTTAAAAGAGTTTTGTGTCTGCCTAGATTATAATGAGATCCTAGTAATGCCAAGACTCTAGGCAGGTTCTAAATTCAAGGTCTTACATCTCTCTTACAAAGACAGTAATCGTGCTACGGTTTTCTCAGTCACACAATTCTAATCTTTAAAACATATGTCATACGTAGTATGTAATTTAGTGTAATTTACATAAATGGCGTGTTGTGTAGTAGTGTGCTTGGCGAAAGTGAAATAATTAAAAGAAGAAAAACCTTATGTTCTTGTTGTATAAAAAAACTAAAAAAAAAAGAATATTAAATCGACAAGACGATTCAAACAAGCCCAAATTTGACGAGTTTGTGTCCTTTCATTGCGAAGTTCTTATGACCACCTTCCAGTTTGACACGCATAGAATTCATTGCTCTGTGCTTTGCTTCCTACTGATATCATCAGATATCATCTGTCGTGACGTCTTAAACCTTCATTCACATTATCTGTGGTATGTTCTCCTGGGTTTACAATTATTAATCTGGATTGGCGTAACTCCAATGCGTACGTCACCACGTGGTCAACGCCACTGCTGACCTTGTTGTTTGAAGGGAACAAGGGATTATGTGTTTATTTTTATGTATTGACTATGTCCCTAGATTTACATTCTTTGTTGTCAAGTTCTAAGGCTTTATACCCCCAGTTAAATGTGACCAGAAATTAATTAATACGCCCCCCATTGCATTAAGTGCTCACAAACACATTCGTAGTGACATTTCTTACCAAACAATATGTACAGATTGCATCATGTCCTTCCTCGTAAGACTATCTTTCTTACTTCTTATTTATATCATATATTGGATTGTATAGATGGATGAAAAACATGTTTGTACCACGTAACACTACAACTCCTGAACGAATTTGTTGAATTACGCCAGTCAGGGATAACACATTTGCCGGATTTTTTTTAATTCCAAGAGAATAAAGTCCCCATCGACAGCTTATATCTTTAATATCTGTAGAATTAAACAGTTATAGATATGTAAAGGTCGCTAAGGAATGATAGTTAATAGTACGATAACAAAATAGTACTACAGACTGAAAGGTTGACTAAACATCTCCCACGTTGCTAGTTAAGAATAAAGTTTGGCTCACAGCCAATGTTAAATACTGACTGATTATATGTTACGAAAAACTGAACTCGTCTGATACACCGATGCTTCCTAAACATGCAAACATAAGCTGTATGGTACTTATGTGATTCAACAAATATGTTTTTTTTTATATCAAAAGGTGGCAAACGAGCAAACGGCCACCTGAATTCGCCGAAATAGCGAGGCGACCGTTGCCCATAGACATCCGCATATGCAGATGCGTTTACCTTTAATCAACGGAGAAGGGGACGCACAGAAAGAGGATATTTCTTTTTATGGGTCCCCTCTTCCACCAAATCCACTTCCCCTTCACATCCTTTCCTAAAGGGTGGGAAGGGAAAGAGGACTAAAATTAGGCCTCCGGCACCACACTCATCAGACTGTACGTTGATTTACTTCCACTTGACGCCTGTCTTCTGTGTGATCGTGGTATTTCTCTGAGCGAGGCCAATTCGTGCACCCAACAAATATTGTTGTTGCGGGATCTACCACTGTTAAAATTTTAATGTCCGCTGTGTATGTAATATGACCATTTTATATTTAAAATATATATTCGTTTATTTGGAATACGATATAGTTTTTATAAGCTAACAAACACCTTGGCAAGCCTTACTCTATGTCTTTTGTCTACTAGACTAGATTTGTGACATTGAATCGACTAGCGGACGCCATATTGTTTTTGTTACGTCACATATTCATGTAGTGCCAAGTAAAGGAATTGAGACGATAGGAGAAATGTATTTATTACTAGCTTTTTTTAATTATAAAAAACTTAATAAATAGCCTATGTGTTCGTCCAGACTATGTTCTATATTTGTGCCAAATTTCATTAATATCTGTTGCGCCGTTTCGGATATATCTTCTAACAAACATCCATCTCGGACCCTCTGAAGTCCCAAGACCCGTTAGGGGTGAACGATGTCTGAAAATAAATTTTTCGGTTCACAAGTTGAACAATAAGGCGGTTACCTGAAATCAGCACCATTTTCAAAGTACACAAAAGTAAATAGATTCGATCTGGATGACTAGAACGTACAGAGTGACAGAAGAAAGTATGTATTGTGTAAAAGATGATTTACGTAAGAAAGGAATGAATTCAGATATGACAGCTGATTGAGAAGTACGGTAGAGTACAGTCAGCTGCATAAATGTATATACATTTCCAAAGCTTCCAAAATTTGTATACACCTTTTCACTTGCCGTTTGTATGCTTCCAGCCATGAATACATGTTATTCATGGATAAATGTTACTAATATTATAAATGCGATGGATGTTTGTTTGAAGGTATCTCTAGAACAACTGCATGGATATAGTTGAAATTTGGCATAGATGTAGAACATAGTCTGGAAGAACACACAGGCTACTTTTAAAGTTTTTTTTTTAATTCCGCGATGACGGAGTTGCGGATGACAATTAAAATTGAAGTCTTATACAAGTTTTGTAAATGTTTACATATTATGCAGCTGACTGTACATACTGCGTAGTACCAAAGTGAAAGGGCAAGATGAGTTTTATAACCCCATACTCTTCCTGGTTGTACTTTTGTAGTCTTCTGGGTACAAGAAGGGGTAGATTAAATTTCTTTTAGGAAACATTACTCATACTAATTTGAGTAGTGTGTCGACAATAAGAGTACAATTTTTGTATCTTACTTCTTACTAATATTATAAACTAGCTTTTACCCGCGACTCCGTCCGCGCGGAATAAAAAATAGAAAACGGGTAAAAATTATCCTATGTCCGTTTCCTGGTTCTAATTTTCAGTCAAATCGATTCAGTCGTTCTTGAGTTATAAAAAGTGTTACTAACACGACTTTCTTTTATATATATAGATGACCAGAACGGCTAGATGTATTTCGATGAAATTGATTGATTAATTGTTAAAGATGTATAACATAGTCTGAAACAACACATAGACCGACAGCTAGTCTGTACATATAATAAAATTGTAGTTTCTTTATGTAAAGTCGCAAAAAAAATATATCATATTCTGTCCATAAGATATATTTGAAATGCTAATAAAAAAAACAATTTTTAAAATGTTTGTGTGTCTACTTGCAAGGACGCGTTTGTTCCGGGAAATCTCTGAAACGGTTGGCGCCATTTTGACAGCATTTTAACGGGAAGGTAGTCGATGCATGTGAGCATAATATTGACTACTTTTTTTATTTTACTGCACTGATGAAGTCGTAGGTTGTCGCTGGTATGTACAGAAGTGTCTTTTAGCTGTTTATTAGACAAAATTATTTCGTTCACGTATATTCAAGGTCGTAATATCACGTATAGGAGTGTTAATTTTGTTTTCAGTCACCTTATATGGCATATTTCCGGTTGTTACGGAAATGTACTGTTGTTGACATAATCGTTTCCATTCCTGATTGCACGTACTTCAATATATTGCGGTCACTTTCATTCGCTTTGAAAAAACTGAGATGGTTGATTTTTATTCACACAATTATTAAATTGGGATGTTATATTTAAAAAAAATTGTATTTCGCGAGCATGATGTATTTACTTTGAAAACGATTCAATCTAATATATAAAATTCTCATATCACAGTTTTCGTCACCGTACTGCTCCGAAACGGCTTGACCGATTTTGATGAAATTTTGTGAGCATATTCAGTAGGTCTGAGAATCGGCCAACATCTATTTTTCATATCCCCCCATTTTTTAACTGCGCGCGGACGGAGTCGCGGGCGACAGCTAGTTTTAAATAATATCGTCTGTGTGTCCGCAAATCCGCTTTTGTTAGGGTAACAATGATACGGGTGGATTGATTTTGACGGGACATTTACCGGAAGGTAGATTGCTATTTTTTTAAATATTTTTTTTATTCTGCACTCACGAAGTCGCGGGCAACTGTTAGTTTTACAATTAATCGCATTTGAATATTATTATTCTTCGTAATTTTCATAATCTATATATATAAAAGAAAGTCGTGTTATATTTATATTATTATTTATAACTATTATTATAGCTATTTATAACTCAAGAACGGCTGAATCGATTTGACTGAAAATTGGTGGGCAGGTAGCTTAGAACCAGGAATAGGACATAGGATAATTTTTACCCCGTTTTCTCTTTTTTATTCCGCGCGGACGGAGTCGCGGCTAAAAGCTAGTAAATTATATTATGTAACTTTGTTTGCAGTCAGAGGATTAAATTCGCTTCCCGTTTACGAATGTCCTTCAGCAAACTGTCACAATAAGAGTTATAATTTGTCACCTATGTTGCTAAGACAAGTTTTCTGTTCATGAACAATATTGACAATCAACAGTTTATAATCTATGTCCTTTTACTCTTTGCTCGTAATGGCGGACTGTAGCGTGTGAGTGCTGTGCTGATTCTGTTACGAATAATGGTGCCAATTAAAACAGTTGCTTAACATATTATGTTGCTCTTATTTACATGCTGCTAATTTCTGCTCTAGTATATCCTACACTAGCTTTTACCCGCGACTCCGTCCGCGCGGAATAAAAAAAATGCACACAAAATAAAAAAGTTCCTATGTCCGTCTCCTAGTTCTAAGCTACCTCCCCATCAATTTTCAGCTAAATCAGTTCGACCGATCTTGAGTTATAAATAGTGTAACTAACACGACTTTCTTTTATATTAGGTCCTTACATATGAAATTGGCGTTTTGTATGGGAGGAACAAAAAGTCGAATATTTTTTAATATAATATATTTAATTAATCAAAGTATGAACCATTATTTTCTATGCACTTTTGCCATCTCATAGGTAGTTCATTGATCCCTTTACTAAAAAAACCAGTCGGACGGGAATCAATAAAATCTTTGAAGGCGATTTGGACTGCCCCATCGGAGTTGAATTTTTTCCCTTGCAAGAAGTTATCCAAATTTCGAAAAAAATGGTAATCTATTGGAGCAAGGTCCGGGGAGTACGGAGGATGTCTTAGACTTTCCAATTGAAGCTCTTCTAATTTAGTAGTCGTCTGTTGCGCAGTGTGTGGTCTAGCGTTGTCGAGAAGCAGCAGTGGCGTGGAGCGATTGACCAGCCTAGGTTGTTTAGCCGCTAGCTTTTCCATCATGGTTTGCAATTGCTGACAATAGACATCAGCCGTAATAGTCTGGCCAGATTTGAGAAAACTGTAATGAACAATACCGGCACTAGTCCACCAAACACTTACAAGTAACTTTTTTGGGGTTAATTTTCGCTTGGGGCAGGATTTGGCTGGCTGGCCAGGATCCAACCATTGCGCTGAGCGCTTCCGATTATCGTAAAGAACCCATTTTTCATCACAGGTAATGATTCGGTTTAAAATACCTTCATTATTGTGCCGGTTTAGTAATGTAACGCAACAGTCGACGCGCGTTTGCCGGTTTGCTTCAGTCAATTCGTGAGGTACCCATCTTTCAAGCTTTTTAATCTTCCCAATTTGCTTCAAGTGAATTAAAACAGTTTTATCACTAACATCGCAGCCTGCAGCTAACTCGGACGTGGTTTGCGATGGATCCGCTTCCACAATAGCCTTCAACTCTTCATTATCAACTTGAGTCTCAGGCCGTCCACGGGGCTTGTTCTGCAGATCGAAATTTCCAGAACGAAAACGTTTGAACCAAAAACGAACTGTGTTTTCTTTTGCAACACGACCGCCATACACATCATTCACCCTTCGAGTCGTTTCCGCAGCACTAGTGCCACGGCGGAACTCGTACTCGTAAATAATGCGCTATTTTAAGTTTTCCATTTTGTAAAATGAGTGACGAAAACAGAAAAAAACAGAAGAAAAAAAACAAATGAATGGCGGTCATCGAACCACAAATACATGAGTCTATAGCTGTACAAATTTGAATTTGGAATTCCTTACCAAAGAGGAGAAATTTGTGATTAAAGTGGCCAGTACGAAAAACGCCAATTTCATATGTAAGGACCTAATATATATAGATTATCAATGAGTTCCAAAATTTCATCGAAATGGATATGAATTAAAATTCCGCGACTGTACCTATGACTATTAAAAAAATAAAACAGTTGGCAACATGCAATGTAGTTCAATGTGGCTATCGATTGAGTACGATTAGAGATTATTTACGGCCTTGGAGACGGTGATAAAGTGTGTTGGTCACACTTGTCTATGCTCAGGTATATGACTAGCTGTTGCCCACGACTTTGTCAGTGCGGATTAAAAAAAGTATCTATGTTACTCACGAACACATACGCTACTGTCAAGAAATATGTTTTTTTTACATTATATATCTTCGGTGGCACCGACTTGTAATCCGAGGTTCGATCCCCGTCATGTAACAATAAGTTCATATACTGTGAAGGAAAACATGGTGCATATATCTAGTAAGAAGTGTAATTTGATTTGTATTTTCGCACTTAGGGCAGCGGGAGGCGTGTTGACTGAGGCCTACTCTTACTTAGGGCAGCGGGGGCCGTGTTCATTGAGACCTAGTTTTACTTAGGTCAGTGGGAGCGTGTTGAATGTGGTCTTACTTTGGGCAGTGGGAGCGTGTTGACTGAGGTCTTACTTTGGGCAGTGGGAGCGTGTTACTTAAAGCCTAGTATTACTTAGGGTAGGCTCTAGCCCGCACAGCACGTGTGTGAATAATTCAAGAATGATAAAAGTTGTGAAAAAGTTTTATCTTTCAATATATTTTATTAAATTAGTGTTATTTTTGTTCGTAAGTCAAGGTTGCCATTTATTTCCTGGCAGAAATCTAATCATTTCGTAAACGGATATCGCAAATAAGATTATATTTTGCGTAATTTTCACATGTCCATAATTAATTGTACAATTCGATGGCCTTCATTGATGGCCTATATTGCTGTCTCTGTTTTTTTCTAATACAATGACAAGGATGCCGATATGTATTCATACAAGTGTCACTGCAGTGGAAAGCCAACTGTTACAATCTTTTGTTTGTAGCCTTGATTGCTTATCGACTTCTGAACCTTCTGTATCTTGTGTGGATTTAAATGGGTGATTAGAAAAATGTATTAAAACTGAATTAAATAATGTAGGGTGACGAAGACTTCGATATTTGTAACTAGCTTTTACCCGCGACTCCGTCCGCGCGGAATAAAAAATAGAAAACGGGGTAAAAATTATTCTATGTCCGTTTCCTGGTTCTAAGCTACCTGCCCACCAATTTTCAGTCAAATCGATTCAGCCGTTCTTGAGTTATAAATAGTGTAACTAACACGACTTTCTTTTATATATACAGATAGATTACTTGTGTTACTTCAATTTTGGTGTTTTTGTTTGAACTGTTTCAAATTGCAGACGTTTTCGAGTGCTGATCAGCGCGGACGCCTCCTAAAAGTTGATATATTTTGGCTGTAAACACATTACGATCAGTGTGACTCTAAACCAGCCTTAAGCTTAATTTAGACATAAGCTGAAATGGTACGAGCAATGCACGGTAGTCACTCAAAAGCGAGACAAACTTATGGGCATACATACGTGAGAGCGAGACCAACATTGTTCTTACAATTCCGGATTGTCATAATGAACCTATACAAAGGCAAATGCTTCTAAGTATTGTTTTACCATAGACATCTATATATATTTTACACGAAAGACATTTCATTAAAGGAATACTGGTAAAACTTAACAACTTAAACAGTATCACTTTGTTTTATCTTACAGTTTAAACAAAATAAGTCTATTATCCGCTATGTATGTAATGTAATTAGACTTTCATCTGTTTATTTTTTGGTGTTACGTCGAAATAAGGTAAAAATATAAAGAAGACAGTCCTAAAATGAACAATACCATGGTCACCCTACAACGGGTTGTCTTGCGTTGCGATATCTCCATCGATAAAGGTGTTAGCACATGTCTCTTTCCAACCAATAAGTAGGTAGAAGAGAGACAGGTGATGCATACATTTAGGGTGATTGTCCCTTGTTGATAATGCTGGTGACCATTATAAGTTATTGTAGAATTATTGTAATGATGTAATCTTACTACTTACTTACGTTTTTAAATGCGAAAATTTAGATGAATGGATGGATGTTTGTTATTACTTGTCTCTAAAATGGCTCAGATATAGAACAAATGGAGGAACGTATAACGTTGTTTTTTTTCTTTTTTTTTTTTTTTTTTTCAGCGCGTCCGAAGTCACGGACAAAACCTTCCAGACTGTAAGCTACCTCTGTCTCAGTATTTTTGAAGTTAATTGGTTATAAACTATATATCCATCCATCCAAACATTCACGTTTTTAAGATATGGGTAGAACTTTAAGTGCAGACCAGAGTACAAGGTGAAGTGACTAATACTCAAAAAAAAGCTAGTTAGCATTCTGAACCGTAAGCTATAATATTATAGTATAAGAGACAATTAAATGTTATTGTGTACTTCTTAAGACACTGCTTACCTTTTTGTGTTTCAAATTTATATTTTTAGTGTTCATATCCAGATGATTCTAGACCGCATCGCGTGCACGTCAGAGTCAACGACCAGTTACGATATTGGCGGCAAAAAAAATTCGGCCGCCATTTTGAAGTTACATCGCTCTGATCACGGTTGTACAGTGTACATTTTGGGCTTTGAAAAACGCGGTTTTCGGCATTGTTTATATTTTTTTTGCTTTGTTTCATATTTGTTTATGGACAACTAGATTTGATTCCTATTCATAATTCGATCCTTAAGTGTGCTGTAAGTCAGTATTTTTTAATTAATCTATTAATTAGAACAAGCAAACTTTAATAACTGAACTTTAACATCTGGGCTTGTTTAATAATGTTTTTGAACCAGCTACAGCTTATAAATACGCTTATAAAACGCTTATTTCATAGCCACATTTTAGTCCGATAAAAACTGAACTTATCTTCGTGAAACTTTTTGTGCATTCGACGCGCGATCGCTTTAAAAGTTTCTGTTGCTAAATACATGTTCTTCTCATCTTTTTGTAAACAGAATGAGTTTTTAGGGTGATGTGGGGCGTTATTGGTAGAATTGTTACTGTTGTTGAATGACATTTTAAAAACTTTATAACGCCTTTTTTGGCGTTAAAAAGTAGCCTATGTCTTTTCTCAGGCTCTAGACTATCTTTATACCAAGTTTCATTTAAATCGGTTCAGTAGTTTTGTCGTGAAAGCAAGACAGACGGAAAGAGTTATTTTCGCATTTATAATTTTCTTATCGTTGTTGTTGAAAACTTTATTGGTTATGTTTATAAAATAAATTATTACTTGTATTATTTTACAATGGTTATGTAGTTGACTGTACTTAGATATCTATATCAATGAAGTCATCAGTGTAACTTGGTATTGTTAGTCATACTTATAAAGTAGGGTGACAAGGAATGTACAAAAAAATAAAATTCGCTTTGCAGTTAAGATCGAATATCGTACTGTTAATTATCACCTTAAGACAGGGATGATCAACCTTAACATATTAACGTGTCATTTATGTAAATGAATGTTTAATCGGGTTATAGACGTGATATCAAATAATTTTGACTTTCCTGTCACGAAGGTCAGGTCATGATCTGGTCAAGGTTGCGGGAGTATCCTGCAGGTAACAGGACCGATCATCGTGATGATTTTTAAGAGATGCTTATGCCAAGCAAGTGGGCTTCACGTGGCTGAAAAGAACGAGAAAGATCACTAGCGTTAGCTCCCAATTCACACTTACTTTTTCAACGTGCAAAATAAATTTTGTGAACAGTTATGTATCCAAAATATTGAGTTGTGTGCCATCCCTGCTATAAGAGTTATATTTAAGCACGAATTTGTTGCTGTAACAAGTTTTTCGACTTGCGTACAACATTTCGATAAACATTTAATTGTAATGGGTAGGAAATAAACGTCCTCGACTGTATAGTCAATTTTAATTGTGTTAAAAATGAAAAGTATTTCAGACGTAGTTTAACATCTTTTAACCCATTGAGTGCCAGATACGAGATATCTCGTAGTAAGCGTGTGTATCAAAAGTGCCAGCTACGAGATATCTCGTAGTGCGTGCTGCAATTTTAGATTAATTACAAATGGCTATTTCACCTAAAATATTTTAAAAAGGTGAATGAAAAATTTATACAGAGTAACAAAACTTGTTAATTTTCAACTTTTGTTATAAATAAGAACTTATACGATTAGATTTTGACATAAAATTTTATACATATATAATATATGAATTAAAAATTTATATAGTGTAAAAAACATTAATTGTCAGTTTTTAGTATAAAAATTATAACTTAGATGATTAGATTATAATAACTATATTCATATACATGAATTTATTACAAAAAAAAATGATTGTTGCTGAATATGGTAAACTCTAAAACAAGGATCAACGCAAAGTGCTGGCTTCTCGATGCACTGTGGACAAAATAATGAAATGCATTACAGACCCTGCTTTCTCTTGCATTGCTGTCGTCACCAAGTAAATGTATTATAACTGATTATAAAATTAAACTAAACTAACTAAATTGAATTATCTTCATCCTTTTATTCCTTCGATTAATTTGGTTGTGAAACATGTGTGCATTGTGCAGGAACATTTCCAAGTAATGTAGTTTTTTTATAAGAGAAGGGGGCAAACTAGCAGCGGGAACACCAAGGTGTTCATCGACGCCCATGGACATCTGCAATACCAGAGGAACTGCAGATGCGTTGCCGGCCTTTGAGATGGTGAAGTCGCTTCTTGAAGGACCCTAAGTCGTAGTGGTTTAGAAATACCGCCGAGGACAGACCATTCCACAACGCGGCGGTACGCGCAAACCGCACGGTTGTGGATTGCCAGCCATAGAGATGGTGTGGATGGAACTCAGCGGTCTGTCGTGTCGTCCGATGACAGAACTCGGCGGCAGAAATTGTTCCAAACAATTCTTCCGAGCACTCCCCGTGGTAGATGCGGTAGAAAATGCAGAGGGAACTAACGTCTCTCCGCGACGCCAGAGTGTCGAGCCGATCAGTCTCTGTCGTTGACTCGATTCGAATCGCTCTCCATTGTATGCGGTCAAATGGAAGAAGCTCGCATCTCTGGGCTGGTACTCCAGCCCAGAGATGCGAGCAGTATTCCATGTGGGGCCGAACTTGCGCCTTATACAGCTGAAGGCGATGGCCCGGTAGGAAATACTGGTTCGCTCTGCCGAGCACACCCAGTTTGTAGTTTATCTTTCTATTAGTTGACCATACTGGATCCTGATCTGAGCAACGGTCGAGTCAAGGAGTGATTCAGTTTCTTTTTGACTTAATTTTCTGGATTTCCCTTTCGGTCGAATCTTAGTGAGCCGCATACATATTTTTTTTATATATGAAACAGTCACCTGAATTCGCCGAAATAGCGACGCGACCATTGCCCATGAACATCCGCAAATGCAGGTGCGTTGCCTACCTTTTATCAATGGAGAATGGGACGCACAGGTAAGGGACATTTCCCCTTCCTATGCGTCCCCTCTACCGCCCAATCCACTTCCCCTTCTCATACTTTCCTAATAAGAACAGAATGTCAAGGGTAGGAGGACTAAAATTAGGCCTTCAGCGTCACACTCATCAGACGAAACGCGGAATTACTTCCACTTCACGCCTGCCTTCTGTCTGCAATATTGTAACGGCATTTACTGCAATTTTTATTGAAAAAAGAGCACTACGAGATATCTCGTAAGTGGCAACCAGCACAGGAATTTTATTCAGTGACGCCAGCTACGAGTTATCTCGTAGTGTTTTTTTTTCAATAAAAATTACTGTAAATGCTATTACAATATTGTATTAGTAACTTATAGATATATATATTTTGTAAAATTTCATGTATTCTTCAAAATAGAACCTTGGCACCCAGGGCAAGACGCTCTAAATATGTCTGGCAGTGAATGGGTTAATGAAATAATTTTAAATATTCTGAATACATATCGTAAATGACAAGTAAACGAACGTTCAAATTGTAGGATATATTTAAAAATGGTAAAGTTAGCTTTTACATTGTTATTCAATTTGTTTCAAACAGATTGAAAGAGGTGATATGTTTTTTATACAAGTTTTTGAACAGTGGAAACGCATAGTGTGTGAAGGTATTGAATGTGACAGTGAAGGCGGGAGTACCGCTTGAGCAATTACGACATGACATTTTGTGTGGTCCAATTTATAAGATTACGCGTTAATTTTTTTTAAAGATAATTAAAGAGATTACAATTGTCAGTGGAGTTATGCTATTAGATTGACTCTCCCCAATACAAGTTGTTTAATGGTCATTACGATCTGCACTGACTGGTTATATATCTATGACACTCTTAGTTTGGCAGTAAGATTCTGTATTTATGTTTTTAATAGCTGTCAACCACGACTCCGTCCGCGCGGAATTAAAAAATAAACTCAATACCTAGCCTATGTGTTTTTCAAGGGGATCTTTTACATCTTTGTCAAATTTCATCAAGGTCCGTTGAGTCGTTCCGGAGTGTTTAAACAAATAACCATCCATCTAAACATTCGCATTTATAATATTAGTAAGATGATATCTTTAGGAAGAAATTTCAAAATTTAACTCAAACTGGTTTTGGTATGTAGCTTTGAATCTTAGAATAAATGACCAATTATTGAAATTTAACTGATTTAAATATATTTTTAGATTATATTCTTTAAAAAAAACTTCAAAGGTCAAATTAATCTTACTTCTTACTAATATTATAAATGCGAATGTTTTGAATTTAGATGGATAGATGTTTGTTTGAAGATATCTCTGGAACGGCTCAACAGATCTTGATGTAATTTGGCATAGATGTAGAACATAGCCTGGAAGAACACATAGGCTACTTATTAAGGTTTTTTAATTCCGCGCGAACGGAGTCGCGGGCGACAGCTAGTAATTTATAATTGAAACTTTAAGAGGATTTTAGTTACGAAAAAGCCCTCTTTTAGTCTAAACTTAAATCTACTTGGGCCTGTGTTGAAGCCTTATTTTAATCCACTTTCCCTTACCTTTTATTATAAGGAAATTATGGGAAGTGGATTTGGTGAATTCTTCTCTTCCTCTGTTGATTAAAGGTAGGCAAAGCATCTGCGATTATTACGCCGAAGCCATTTGGCCTCTTGCACTTTGCCGTCCTATAATTAAAAAAAAAAACTTGAGAGGTGTCAAGGGACACCCGGATGGAACGAAGTTCCTTTCGATTAATTAGTGAAGGAACCAATGTTTATTCTATGAATAAAAAACTTAAGTCTTCACAAGAAGTACATTTTATTTCTATGAATTATATTGTCACGTCGTTGCCATGGTGAAGTAGCGCTCATTCGTCGTTAACATACTTACTATAGTAAAAAGTGTCGTGACAACTTTTCGTAAGAATTTATTCCATCTAGCCCCCTTTCACAACGCGCGATAAGGAACTTCGTTCCAAAAAAAATACAGAAATTACCCACCTTTGAATACATTAATGAAACACTAATGTAAAATTCTATATAACGCTTGCTATAATTTTGAATGATCAATCTTGTTAAAGTTACATAACTAATGTCGTTTTTTAAACACGTTATCACATTGATATGTCAGCCTTCGTAGAGATTTATCTTATTGTTTGTACTTCCTACTTGGCTGACTTATTTTAGACATACTATACTGTAATCTTACTAATAATATAAATGCGAATGTTTAGATGGATGTTTGTTAGAAGATATCTCCAGAACGGCTTAATGGATCTTGGCATGGATGTAGATCATAGCCTGGAAGAACACATAGGCTACTTATTATGTTTTTTTATTAATTACCGCGCGAACGGATTCGCGGGCGGCAGCTAGTAGTATAGACTATTATGAATACTTATTATAGTGGCGTTTTAATAGGTCACTTTGAGAGTTCATTAAAAACGTAACTTTGTTACGGCGGACATAATTTTTTTTGAATTTAGAACAGCATAATTGCTTAGCTTTTTTCAAATTTCGAATACATGTTTATTGTAATCATGTCAATCGAACGTCGTTACAATGTTGCGTCAGTGAACTCTTTTTATTTTTAAACACTTGGGTGTTACAAAAAAAGTCGAATGAAAAACATGGATATTTCATAACAACTGTATTCTATTCATATATTTGAATTCTGAATCGATTAATTCACTTTAATCGATTTTTTAATACTTTTTTAAACGTTGAAAAAAGGTTGATTCCTGTTGATATGTGCAGTGCAAACTTTGTCAATGGGTTAAAGGGATATGATGAGTTAACTGTGCAATTTAAGTTTCAACTGTACTTCAGTTGAAACTGTAGTTGTGTGATGTGCTTGACTCTTTTGACTTGTACCACGCCCTTATTTTCCACATGTCAAACCTGTTGTACGAGACAGGCTGATTCGGTTGTTATTTAAAAATTGTCTGAACGGAAGGTATACATGATATGTTCGTAATTAATAGAGTCTTTTATTTTAATTGACTATGGTTCAATGGTTTTTGAATGTAATAAAAACCGCTGTACACGGACTGTTTCAAACTGTGTAATAAATAATTAAGTTTGACGTACATACGTACATCAACAACAGCAATATAACTCACACCCGTAAAACAGAGGGGTAGACAGTGACCCTGGACTTACATTTGGGCTCCTAACACATCTCTCTCGCTTCTACATTCATATATCTACGCATTCATGCACGTCGGTTTCTGGTGGTCTTTATACCACCCTTCTTGAGTGTTTCAGCAATTCTCCAAGGTAAAACCTGGGACGGCCCCTACCGACACAGCCGCTCACTTTCGCGCTATGTTCCTTTGTTGAGAACTGTAAATTAAATAATTTTAGTAATCTTTTTTTTAGATTTAGAACCTTTATATCTTAACCTTATTACTCTATTAATATATAAATATAGCTAATTGTTAAACGATTTGAAGAAATAATGGATTTAAATATTCAAATTAAAGTTTTGTTTCCTATCGTACAATAGCAATAATTTCCATACAATGTTGCCCTTTTCATTCTATCGGTGTTAATAGACGCTGTATCAATGTTGTTTGGTTTTGCCGCAGGTCCGCGGAGGCAGCACTGGAGTGCCGCCACCGGCGCCTCCCTCACTTCTGGAAGAGAAGAGAACGCCGCTACAGCCGCAGCAGCAGGGCAGGGCCCAGCCACCACTTACAGGTATTTATTATATTAAATGTGGTTGAGATGAGTACGCATGTCACGCTCGTAAGGCGCAATACGACCACACAGAAGACAGACACCAATGCTTGAAAATAAGATCTCTCTCTGTATTTCTTTTTTACTGTTAATTAAAGGCAGACAACGTATCTCCTACCTACAATTGCAGATGTATTTAAGCAGACACTTTGCTCTATTTTATCCTTGACTCTCTGTCTTTTTGCCACATTGTACTATAAAAAAACGAAGACAATATATGAATGGTCGGGAAGCTATAGTACATATTTAGCTAAAACATAATTCATTCAGCAGTGTAAGAACCACACAACGACTGTTACACTGTGACTTGTGATTGTTAAATAAATCCGTTGAAGAAATTTCGCGTGTAATCTGAGGAGTGTCCTTGCCGGAGACTAAATTTGCGTCCTCTACCCTTCCCACATTTCTCTGTTTTTCAGTCGCTTTCTCACTTGTCAATCTGCCTCCCACCTTATAATAGTAAAACAATCTAGCTCTTGAATTAGATTTTATATATAACTAAATGTAAATTTTTTTTATATTTTAAACAGAACCGGTCGTGGCGCCGCCAGCTCCTAAACCGACTGTCGTGAAGGCTACGAAGGCTGTCAAGATTAATCAAAAGGTACGTTGAATATGTATTCTCACTGAGCTTTTGCGTATACAAAAACATATATGCATCCTTTTTGTTACTGTGGAAAAAATAAAGATAGAAACTTAAGATAACTGAAGTTAAAAATGCATCGTGCAGGGATAGCGAACCAATGCGATACTATATTTTGAGTTACTGATCGCTGTGAAAAAAGTGTGAAGTAGGTAAAACAAGTGTAAGTGATCCTTGCTCTATGGAAAAATAAAAATCATAGAGTCAATATTATTTGATGGCACGTGTATGACCTCATTTTTCTTTAGAAAAAATTGCACGTTGATATCTAAAGGTTCGCCACCCCTGGCTTAATTTAACTATAGAACCCAAGTGGACATTTATTTTGATACATATTGTTATCCCTTTCATTCTTTTTAACAATGTAGAGACAACAATATTAGTGTCACTGCAGTGTTGTTGTACTTTAATTATTATTATACTTTTTTTAATTATTTTTTTTTATTTCGTCCACATCGAAATTTGAATTCGATTATTCGCTCCGAATCGATTAATATCGCCTCTGTAGAGTTTTTTTAAATGAAATCAAATGATTTTTTATTTGTTTTAAATTCACCGTGCAGTGCCGTTATTGTTGAGTTAACAATGGTCATGTTGAAGTCGTTATTGCATAGATAATCTATAGAAGTACTAGCTGTCGCCCGCGACTCCGTCCGCGCACAGTTAAAAAAAAATGAAAAATAGATGTTGGCCGATTCTCAGACCTACTGAATATGCTCACAAAATTTCATGAGAATCGGTCAAGCCGTTTCGGAGGAGTACGGGAACGAAAACTGTGACACGAGAATTTTATATATTAGATAGAAGTTCCAAATATCAATTTATTTTGTAAGGATGTACACAAGGAAATGTAAATTTTCAAAACTAGACGATTTTATTTGCTAAGTGACTTACGAATCTATCTGTCATCGTCAAAGACAGTTGCTCGTAACCTATTTGACAAGATGGTCGTCAGATAAGTCTCTGGAATTTTCAAGATGGCGGAGCTAATACGGTTGACATGTAGTACGCTATGGCTGTACTGACTGAATAGACGACTTGCTTATATCATACGTTGCTTGTGTACGAAAAGCCTAACTGTAATTATTTTTGTAATAATCAGCCGTGGGTTTGTGAGACCAAAATCTCCGTTTAAAACATATTTGTTATCTCTGGTTTGTCAAAGATACAGAGATTTTGCTATCAGAAATAAGGCAGACAGAGTAAGGCTGGCATAGCTTATTCGCAATAACACTTGTAACAGACAATTTTATATCAAAGAACCTCTTTTCAATTTACAATAGACCAAGAAAAACATTAATTTAAATAAGTAAGAGACGTAACCTTACTCAAAGTTATATTTTTTAACTTGTTGATGTATTAGGGGCACCCTGAGTGGCCACTTCAAGTCTCTGAGTGCGGGAACCGTATCAAATGATATTGCAACAATAATTAATTTACCTCTAACACGATAGCAAGTCTCGCATAACTCGTATTTATTTGCATTTGTGCGCCGGCGCGGAGGGGATTAGTGATGTCACATAGTTCTCTTATCGATATCGATAGTTTCTATTTGGGATTAGATTTGCTTTTGATATGTTTTTGATTTAAATGAACGAATACGTACTTTTTCGGCAAACTTTGAGGAATTGTGTTTCATTTTGTAGCAAGAAAAGTAAAATTTCACGAAAACATGTAAATTGTTACGTTAAAATGCATCTCAACAATAAGAAAAGCATATATTTCGTTTATACAAAAGTCTTACCATTTACAAATAATAGTTATAAAAATAAATAATTTAGCCAGTTATTAGTTTTTCAGATATCTTGGCGACTCTTAACTTCGGGCGAGGCGCTGCGTAGAACGCAATATTAGATGAGGGCGGGGGAAGGGCACAGCGCCGCGCGCCGATGACCTTGGGCCGCTAAGATATTTGAAAATAACTATATTATCGACTAGATTTGTTTTGTTATCCCAACACTAGTCTAGTACCGCGCCACCCGGCGTTGTGGACAGACGCGTCCGTGCGTTTTGTTTTTCTAAATACAAAATATTAATTCCATCAAGTGACCTTTAGCTATACCAGTTACAGTGCATTTAGTAATTTTATATGGACATTGTGATTTTGTGTTTGTGCTGCAAATAATTGGAATGCAATAATTTTCATGGTTTGATTTTGTTATGTCGTGTTTTTTTTTAATGCAACAGAGGTTTATTGCTATTTTTTATGGCGTAGTTTGGTTACGTGGTTTTATAAAGTTTGATTATACGAAATCTATGGTTTTACGTTTAAATGTACTTGATAATTATGTTGGCAGATATTGCATTTATCGTAAGTTGATGTTAGGGTATTTGTTACTATTTGACTTTTAAAATGGGATCTGAACTAGCTTTTAACATATTGATACTGGCCGTATTACTATATTTTGAAGGTCATACTTACGTCGACTTGTTTTAGTGTGCAATCGTGATTTTCTAAGACCAAAATCTCTGTATAAAAAGTAAAAAAATAATGTCATAAAAACCCTCGAAAGTAAGATAGTTCTCTTCTTTATTGTAACATGTCTTTAGTATAATATAAAAGAAAGTCGTGTTAGTTACACTATTTATAACTCAAGAACGGCTGAATCGATTCGACTGAAAATTGGTGGGCAAGGTAGCTTAGAACCAGGAAAAGGACATAGGATAATTTTTACCCCGTTTTCTATCTTTTGTTCCGCGCGGACGGAGTCGCGGGTAAAAGCTAGTTTAGTATAATTATTATTATTTTGGATATATACATTTTGGTTATAGTTAAGCCTACGTAAGCGATTAAAGCAAAAAAGTCCCTAATTTTCGTAGTCTTCTAGTTATTTTAAAAAATTATCAAAAAAAATTAGGACCCATCTGCAGGCACTACCTCCAGATTAAAATATTTGTTACCAAAATCGGAGCACAAGGGGCGGAGGTTCGTGGTTACACACATAAAAAAATACAGTCGAATTTTAACCTCTTTCTTTTTGAAGTCGGATAAAAATGTATCCTCATCCCTGTTTATCTTAGACAAAACAGATATAACAATATGGTTTAAATGTAGATTTTAGATCCACGGTTAGTAAGATAATTTCATCTGTTAATTAACGTTGACTAAACCATTAGTTTATTAGTTATTTAACTACTTATTTTTGTAACTAAATTAAAATTTTGTATTTTTTTTTTATTAAAAGTTTGTACTTGTAAAAAAAAAATGTGAGGATATTTTTGCATCAATTTTATAAGTCTATGGTTGTCTCTGAAATTATGTGAATCTTAATGTTTTACTATAATATTCATGACAATTTAAAATATGAAAAAAAAAATTCCACGAAACTTTTTTTACATCATTCATGTTTAATACTAATGTTGTGAAGAGTAAAGATTTGTTTTTTTGTTTATATTAAATAGGCTCAAAAACTAGTGAACCGATTTGAAAAATTCTTTCACTGTTGAGAAGCTACAATATCCCTGGGTGACATAGTCTATATTTATTACTAGATTTGTTTTTAATTCCGCATAGATTAAGTCTGCGGCAACTTTTAGTATGTAGATATGGTAGAGTTTGCAAATCGTGATTACGTATTACAAGGCCAGAATATTATTTCGATCAGTAGGCTATTTAAAAATGAACTAGCTGTGGCCCGCGACTCGGTACGTGGGGAATTATAATAAAACGTAATTAGTAGCCTATGTGTTCTTCCAGACTATGATCTACATCTCTGTCAAATTTCATCAAGATCTGTTGAACTGTTCCGGAGATATCTTCAAACAAACTTCCATCACTTATCCAGACATTCGCATTTATTATATTAGTAAGATATCTAACGATAAGAGTTATATCAAGACATGTAACTCGTCGTGAACAAGCTACATGTCTTAAATATGCAATTCTCTTCGTCGGATGTGTTATATTGCGCAGTAGTTTTCGTAATGTCCCAGAAAAATATTCTCTCCAATGTTAGATAACTATAAAAATATGTACGCAATCAAATAAATATATGTATTTAAATATAGACGAATAAAAATTGGTGGCGTTAAACTGAAATAGTTTCGATCAAAAAATAAATATGATGGCAACATTGTTGTTTTGTAGGAATTGGGATATTTTTCTATAGGGAAGGGGAAGAGAATATATCCTCTTTTTTTGCGTCCCCTCCTCCGTCGATTAAAGGTAGGTAACGCATCTGCAATTGCGGATGTGTATAGGTAGCGGTCGCTTTGCTATTTAAGCGAACTCAAGTGACCGCTTGCTCGTTTACAACCCTTCGACATAACAAAAATTACAGTTATTTGGCAGTTATATTGCCCAATAAATTTAAAAAAAAACATTAAATACATTCCTTTTTTGTTTTGGTTTCTCAATTTTTGGTGTAATGTTTTATGTTTTTATATAATTTTGAAGAAATTTTAATTAGAAAATTTTCGATTGCAAGTTCTATGAGAAAAACCATAGAAAATGGTTTCTTTTATTTGTTACCAGAAACGAAAATACGTTTTTTACTTGAAGATTCTCATTATGTTTATACTAATACTATTCGTCGCCTGCGACTGTATCCGCGCTCAGTAAAAAAAAAAACTTAGTAGCCCTAGAGTTCGTCTAGGCGATGTTCTACATCTGTGCCAAATTTCAAGATCCCTAGAGATTTCTTCAAACAAACATCCATCCATCTAAACATTCGTATTTATAATATTAGTAAGACAAGCCGTTGCTCGCGACTTCGTCAGCGTGGAATTAAAAATAAATAAATTGCCTTTGTTACTGCCGCATACAATAGCTAACTTTCATTAAAAGATTTGTCAAAATCGGTCCAGCCGTTTCGGACACCCGGAACAAATGCGGACAACCGGACAGACATGTATTTTTAAATACATTATTTTTTTTTTAATTGTATAGATGAAGTTAGATTCTATATTTAAATTCAACTCACAAATTGGGTTGGAATAAAAGAAACGATTCTTTTGGTATGCAAAAAGTATTTTTTGGTATGCAGCCAGATCTATTTGTGTACGACGTACTCGTCACTATGTGAACAAAGTATGTATTACATATATAAATGTAGGATATAACTTACAGTTGGTTTCTGAGACCAAAACGACTAGTGATACTTTTTTAACATGCCTTTGGTATGGGGGGCGTTAACAGAGTTACGTGAGACTGTGGTGCCCTGGGTGGTCGCCCAATCGCGCCCTACCCTAACGTCGGCACTGTAAGTTAATTCCATTGCGACCTTCAAAATGTCTACCTCTTATTTGTGTTGAAAATAATTAAATGTAAATTAAAGTTTCTTAATAGGTACTATTAAAAAAAAGTGAATATCAAATTTAACAACATCCATATAATACAAAGAAATAAGGTTGTCTATAAAACAGAAAATTATAGGGTGATTTAAATAATGATGTTGGCAACCCTACTCCAAGTCTCCCCACACATTTTGTAGCAACGCACACCTGCCTTAAACGAATTCTAAATACTTCTATTTAACGGATATATGTTCAGTAATATTTTAGACAGAGATGCTAGATGTTTAGTGTTATGTTAGACAGAGACGGACGTAGTCTATACTTAAGTGGTTGGTATTTGAAATCTAATTAATTCCTTTTATAATAAAGTCGTTGCTGACTTTGTTATATAAAGCTAAGCGCACAGTAAACATATGTATATATAAAAAAAATGCATATAAATCGAATTAGCAGTTTCTGAGATTACTAAACACAAACTTACAGACAAGCCGACAAACAAACTAATAAACATATAACAATAGTGGTTTGGAATTCTCTTTTTTTCTGGTTCTGGACCCCTTAAAATATATTTTTTTCATATAAAAAGGAATCTCTATAAACAAGAGTCATTGTCCGGTCCTGACCAACCTCCGTAAGCGAGAAACTCGGTTTAGAGAGATACTACTATAAGCGAGAAATATAAGCAAGAGTCCAAGTCTCTTGCTTATTCAGGTTCGACTGAATAGACACCGATCAGTTATATCTCACGTCTTACTATTAGAATGCAAAAGTTTGGAAAACCTCCAGAACGACTGAACGTATCTGAATGAAATTTGGAACATCTCAGAGGCTACTTAGTATTTTTTTAATAGTATTTATTTTTCTTTAGATTCGATATAACTAAGGGTGCGTTAACCTTTACATCACGTGATTCGAAATGTAAACGTATCGACTGAATTTATATTTAAATAGCGGTTGTTTCGATTGATCGAAGTCTCGTTTATTACAAAGATTTACAAACTTGATGAGATTATGAAACTAAACCTGTTTGATGTGTTTTAACATATGGAATACATTAAAATATATAGTACTAACCTAGTTTTATTAGGACGTCAAAAATTATACATCATCATCATCTCACTATACGTCCCCACCGAGGGGCTCGGAGCCTACCCCAAGTTAGGGGTGACTAGGCCATAGTCAACCACGCTGGCCAAGTGCGGGTTGGTTGACTTCACACATATCATTGAATTTCTTCTCAGATATGTGCAGGTTGCATCACGATGTTTTCCTTCACCGTAAGAACGTCGGATAAATGTACATATGTAAATCGAAAATCGAAAAATACATTGGTACATGGCGGGATTCGAACCCAGGACCTGCAGATTGCAAGTCAAGTGCTTAAACCCTGAGCCACCGACGCTCTAAAAAATAAACAATTAATAAAAAAATTATACAATTAATAAAAATCTATATATATAAAAGAAAGTCGTGTTAGTTACACTATTTATAACTCAAGAACGGCTGAATCGATTTGACTGAAAATTGGTGGGCAGGTAGCTTAGAACCAGGAAACGGACATAGGATAATTTTTACCCCGTTTTCTATTTTTTATTCCGCGCGAACGGAGTCGCGGGTAAAAGCTAATATTCCTATAAATTTCTATAAATCATATTTCCCTAATCCCTATGTGTTGTGTAACGAAAAATCAATTTAAAAATTTTTGTCTATCTGTCTGCAAGTCTGGTCAGGATCTCCGGAACGGCTGGTCAGTTGACAGTAGCGCTGGTCTGACGCGGGGTGTTTCGGCTCACTGGCGCCTGTTAATTTTGACAATATACCAGTTACATGCCAGCGCTGATTTCGTTCGCTACTGTACTGGCATAATGTAATAAGGCATAAAAACTAAACCCTATTGCGCCGAACTCAAATACTCTTTGGTATTTTTAGCCGACTTCAAAAAGAAGGAGGTTATCAATTTGACTGTATTTTTTTATGTGTGTTACCGCGAAATTCCGCCCCTGGTGGTTCGATTTTGATAAAAATTATTTTAATTGAAAGGAAGTGCTTGCAGATGGGTCCCATTTTTTTGATTTTTTTAAATAACTAGAAGACTAGTAGCTTTTGAATTTAGCTTCAAAATTTGTTGCGAAAATTAGGGACATTTTTGCTTTCAGCGCTTACGTAGGCTAAACTATAGGACCTACATAAAAATGATGTATGCAAGAATTGTAGCTCTTTAAATGTGCTAAATAAAATTCCGCGATAGCATATATCTATCTTTTATAGTTTTCTCACAATAACCATTTTTAAGTCTATTGATAAATACGATAGTGTAACTTGACTATGACGATTATTTTTATATGTAAACTCAACCTTTACATGTATTACGTAATCTTCAGACAGAGTTTCGATCACTTCCTGGTATAGAGTTTTGAATATATATGAGTGAATTGTGCATGTTTGTATGTCCTTGTATGAGTGTGCTAATGTCGCCGGACTAGTCTGGTATAGATTCTCAGACGAAGCGTTTGTTTTTTATATAAGTCAATATATATAAATATGGTTTTAAATCTTACTTAAATTTGATATGTTAATATGTATAGTGGTTTTAAAAGGTATATGAGGATGCTCATTTGTGAAAGATCATGTCATAAGGGTCATTTTTAATCAGCGAAATTTGTATTTATAATTTAAATAGCTATAGCCCGCGACTCCGTCTGCGCGGAACTAAAAAAAAAAAAACTTGAGAGGTGTCAAGGGACACCCGGATGGAACGAAGTTCCTTTCGATTAATTAGTGAAGGAACCAATGTTTATTCTATGAATAAAAAACTTAAGTGTTCACAAGAAGTACATTTTATTTCTATGAATTTTTGTTATATATTGTCAAGTCGTTGCCATGGTTACTATAGCAAAAAGTGTCGTGACAACTTTTCGTAAGAATTTTTTCCGTCTAGCCCCCTTTCACAACGCGCGATAAGGAACTTCGTTCCAAAACATAATAAGTAGTCTATGTGTTATTCCAGACTATGTTTCTACAACTGTGACAAATTTCATCAAGATCCGTTGAGCCGTTCCGGAGATACCTTCAAATAAACATCCATCTAAACTTACGCATCTACAATCTATCTATCTATATATAAAAAATAAAGTCGTGTTAGTTACACTATTTATAACTCAAGAACGGCTGAATCAATTTGACTGAAAATTGGTGGGCAGGTCGCTTAGAACCAGGAAACGGACATAGGATAATTTTTACCCCGTTTTCTATTTTTATTTTCCGCGCGGACGGAGTCGCGGGTAAAAGCTAGTTTCTAATATTAGTAAGATTGCGATCAATGGACGAAAACTAGTTGTAATTTAAAACATCAAAAGTGTAAGTGTTTAAGCCAAATTTTAATGTCCGTATGATGGTAAGGAAAATTTAAAAAACAACGCTCGAGTAACATAGCACCGTTTCATCATTTCAACACCGAATCCTAAGAACTCTTTTCCACTAAGATATTAAACGCGCGATTGACTTATACACAATGCCGGAGTTCTATTTCTGTTACAGTGGATTTTGACTGTCCTGATATTTATATTAATACATGTTTCATTCCCTTTCTTTCACTTTAACAACACAGAGACGACACTATGTTTTAATACGAGTACGACTGCAGTAGAATTCTTACGGTTAGCCCCTTAGTACACAAGCCAACGTAAATCTTTAATACTAAAATTGTATATACAGCGTTGAATCGTCGACGCGAACACAGGCATAATGACTACATGTCAAATGTATGGATTTGCTCCGCCATTTTGTATTCGCAGCGAATTTTTTCACGAAGATCTTGACATAAATATTGTTACCGCAGATATTGCGTAAGTCGCGCTAAAGATTTCCGTTGTTTTGTGTACAAGATACCTTATTCATGGTCAAACCAGAAATGTTATATTGCTGATTGCTAGCGGCTAGTCGCGTTAGTGGAAAAAGGCTTAACCCTCAAGCAATCCCTTCACGCTTGCATGAGTATTAAGGTGATCAGATTTATGCAATGCGCTTAACAGGGGAATGACCGTTGTATGACAGATTACATCGAACAGTGACATAGTGATATATATGTATGAAAGAGTATATACACTGAGACGTTACGTAGTGAAAAGGGTGGGGCTCGATTTAACATGACGTGTTAAAATGAGACAATGCTATGACTAGTTCGAGATGATCGTCCGACGAAATGTAAACATGCGGTATTGTTGTCTGACAGCGCGGGAATATACGGTGCGATTTTATTTTTAAATTTTCAATTTGGCGATGTGTAAAAATTTGCAGACAATATTTTTTTTTTATTAAAAACTTTTTAATTTAAAAAACCGGCTGGTACTCCTTGGAAGAAGGCAAATCGGATGACATCTCACTCGTCAAAATTGGTTCAGTCTTTTAGCCAGGAGATTGTCACAAAAGCGATTTAGTTTAGAATTTGATTACATTTGTGTGATTGCGGTGTGTTCTTAAAGTAGTGTATCTTGCCTAGTAACAATAGCTATCGCGTTATCTCGACTAGTATGACATTATTTATTTTATTAAAACTTTATTATTATCTTTTGATTTTAAAATAAATATTTTAAAGTTAATATGCATTAGAAATATAATGTATAGCAAATTTATAAAAATTCCTAGCGAAAAACTTTCTTGAACGTAATATTTGACATGAGAAATTTTTATTATCCACTTCTTTTCAACACACAATTTTTACAAAAAAAAAAAATTGACGTTCCTTTGTTTACCTTTTTTGACCCTAACGAGGTATAGAAAAAAAAAAACTTGAGAGGTGTCAAGGGACACCCGGATGGAACGAAGTTCCTTTCAATTAATTATTGAAGGAACCAATGTTTATTATATGAATAAAAAACATAAGTCTTCACAAGAAGTACATTTTATTTCTATGAATTTTCGTTATATATTGTCACGTCGTTGCCATGGTGAAGTAGCGCTCATTCGTCTATAGCAAAAAGTGTCGTGACAACTTTTCGTAAGAATTTTTTCCGTCTAGTCCCCTTTCACAACGCGCGATAAGGAACTTCGTTCCAAAAATAATTTGTGGCATTTTGTTCTGTTACTATAGACATAAACAATTTAAAAAGTTAACACGTTGTCTACGGCGGGCAATGCGTCCGACATTTCGCGCGCTCAAGGTTACATTTACCGCGCAAATACGCTACTATGTTATTATGTCAGTGTATTATCAAGTTGAAAGATAATTTTAGCTATGAATAGAATGGATCGTTCTTACTTAATATGTTATATGATGTAGATTTCGTTATGGAAATATAGATGGCGCTATACAGTATTTGTTCAATAAAGGTAAAATTTGAAGATTTAAAAATAGATATGTATTTTGAAAGATTATGCTCGTTTCAATGTTTATAACATCTTTTGTAATAAATTGGTATTTTGTTGTTTGCACATTTGTTTACTAATGGACCAATTTAATAGATCACGTTTGCCAATTCATCAAAATTCAACGACGCGTAGCCTTGTAACGGCGCGCCTAGAATATTTTTTATTTTTAATAAGTTTTAACTGACTAATGGCGTAACTTTTTTCAAATTTCTTTTCTACATGTTTGCCGTCCTATTAACAACTAATCTAAGAACATTAAGAACATTAATACAACATATTCCTGAGTACATATTCGAAACGTCGTCGACAAAATTGAGACCCTAGCACGAATATTAGCGTCATGCGCCTTGGTTACTTCATCGACAAATTGTCGACGTTTTCAAAAATATATGTGTAGGATCTCTGTTTGATGACTTTGTATACGTTCTACCGCATATGTTTATATTAAGTTTAGTGATAGGAAGATGTTTTTTATATTAGGTCCTTACATATGAAATTGGCGTTTTTCGTACTGGCCACTTTAATCACGAATTTCTCCTCTTTGGTAAGGAATTCCAAATTCAAATTTGTACAGCTATAGACTCATGTATTTGTGGTTCGATGACCGTCATTCATTTGTTTTTTTTCTTCTGTTTTTTTCTGTTTGCGTCACTCATTTTACAAAATGGAAAACTTAAAATATCGCATTATTTACGAGTACGAGTTCCGACGTGGCACTAGTGCTGCGGAAACGACTCGAAGGGTGAATGATGTGTATGGCGGTCGTGTTGCAAAAGAAAACACAGTTCGTTTTTGGTTCTAACGTTTTCGTTCTGGAAATTTCGATCTGCAGAACAAGCCCCGTGGACGGCCTGAGACTCAAGTTGATAATGAAGAGTTGAAGGCTATTGTGGAAGCGGATCCATCGCAAACCACGTCCGAGTTAGCTGCAGGCTGCGATGTTAGTGATAAAACTGTTTTAATTCACTTGAAGCAAATTGGGAAGATTAAAAAGCTTGAAAGGTGGGTACCTCACGAGTTGACTGAAGCAAACCGGCAAACGCGCGTCGACTGTTGCGTTACATTACGAAACCGGCACAATTATGAAGGTATTTTAAACCGAATCATTACCTGTGATGAAAAATGGGTTCTTTACGATAATCGGAAGCGCTCAGCGCAATGGTTGGATCCTGGCCAGCCAGCCAAATCCTGCCCCAAGCGAAAATTAACCCCAAAAAAGTTACTTGTAAGCGTTTGGTGGACTAGTGCCGGTATTGTTCATTACAGTTTTCTCAAATCTAGCCAGACTATTACGGCTGATGTCTATTGTCAGCAATTGCAAACCATGATGGAAAAGCTAGCGGCTAAACAACCTAGGCTGGTCAATCGCTCCACGCCACTGCTGCTTCACGACAACGCTAGACCACACACTGCGTAACAGACGGCTACTAAATTAGAAGAGCTTCAATTGGAAAGTCTAAGACATCCTCCGTACTCCCCGGACCTTGCTCCAACAGATTACCATTTTTTTCGAAATTTGGTTAACTTCTTGCAAGGGAAAAAATTCAACTCCGATGGGGCAGTCCAAATCGCCTTCAAAGATTTTATTGATTCCCGTCCGACTGGTTTTTTTAGTAAAGGGATCAATGAACTACCTATGAGATGGCAAAAGTGCATAGAAAATAATGGTTCATACTTTGATTCATTAAATATATTATATTAAAAAATATTCGACTTTTTGTTCCTCCCATACAAAACGCCAATTTCATATGTAAGGACCTAATATTATTATGCAATTCGTAGACAAATATTATTTCTTTGATGTATTCTTTTTATCCTTGAAAATGTAATTGTACATTCCAGGACGTTTATTTCCTACCCATATCGGTTAAATGTCGTCGAAAACTTGTATCAGCAACATACATACTTGTTTTATTATTTGCTTATAAAATAGTTTGCTTTGCAATATTCGATGCAACGTGGTGAGCGAATTAAATTCCCTGTACGTTGCATTTTATCGCAATGTTGGCTTGGTTGTACAAAGTATTGATTTTATTTCGTTGTTACTGGGCATAATTTTGGGTCTCGAATATGGTCCCCCAAAAAACTTGCTATGCTTATCCCCTACCATTTGCTTTCTTGGTCGAAATGTTCATGTAAGTGAACTCGAATGAACATCATTTGAAATTTTATTTTTCATCTTGTTGATGGAGTAGTAATTTTGTTTTGATTTTAATTTATTGAGAACATACAATTAGGGCGAAGGAAGAGAGCTTTATACCATTTGTGATACATATTACTAAAAAAATATTACACTTTTAGATTTAGCTTCGGCACAGCAATTTCAAGTTATTTCTAGATGCGTAGTAAAAAAATCGATTCTATACTAAAAAAAAAATAGAAGATTTTCTATGTAAACATTAGAAGATATATATATTTTTTATTACATTTTAAAAATTATGAAAAGTTTCGCGAGTTTTAAAGCACCGCTTTTTGCTTGTAATAAATATACCACAACTTCATAATAACAAAACACTCTAGAAAAATATTTATCTTGCCCTTTCGTAATCAACATTCGTGTACTAAATTTAAATGAAAAAAACATCCATTTGTTACTCTTATCAACTGAAATACCTCAATGTCATGTCTACAATTGCATTACAAATGTCAATACGTGAACTGTAGCATGAATTGAGATAAGAAATACGAAGAGAATGCATCTTATCAAGTAACGTGACAGAATTAAGAACGAAAATAATATAAAATGAATTCATACTAGATTATATATGGTTAATGGACATAAAAATTTGACTTTTTCTTACTTCAAAGTTCTACTTTTTTTTCGTTGCTACAATTACAATGTAGCGCCTACATATTTTTTTGTGACTAATTAGTCACTGTTTGCCTTGAAGAGGCATTTACAGCTTAACCGGGCTTGAGGTGGCCGGGTGCAGATGGCGCTTAGCCTAAACCTCGTTTAAAAAATCCTTACCTACATATGTTGTACCAATCACTTATTTATTTATTACAATGACAAATATTATATACAAGTGTTATGAAAATATCAATGTATCTTTTATATCTTTGTGTCATAGTAAATCTCTGGTAAACAAGTCGAGAACAAACGATTGTACCAACAGTCGACTCACGATCGTCTATTCACCTCAATGTAATAGCTGAATACACAAGTTATGAATTCATCAATGGAGCACACATTTCAGAATACAGTGGTAACTTATTCTTTAATATTTGTGTAAAATCTACGAATGCATAATGTTTAGATACTGAGCTGCCTCTAAAGGTTACGCGATTTTGTCAGTGTTGAGTTTGATTCGTAAGAAACTTATATATATAGAGTGGGTTGCTAGTATAAAATAGTAATTCGATAAAAGCGAACTTGATTGTCGTTTTCGTAATGGTAAAGAAAATTTAATGTACGAGTTAATTTTATTTCATCCGAGCATAAAAAAAAATCAACAGCGACAATTTTACGAGGCGATGGCTTTTGATTAATGCAACAAATACCACCCATCGAAGCGAACAGTATATAAAATTATTCCACTTCAATGTACGATACAATCGATAAGAGCGTATCGAAGCATAGGAAATGGCAAATACGCTTAGTAATGTAGAGGTGTTAATTAAAGTAAACAACCTTACTGTTGGTTTCGACAGCATTGACTTGTAATATATATTGTTTTTCTGTTTAGTCAAAGAGTATGAAAGGGATGTAAATATGTGAAAACAATTTTAATCTTAATATATATAAATCTCGTGTCACAATGTTTGTCCTCAATGGACTCCTAAACCACTTAACCGATTATAATAAAATTCGCACACCATGTGCAGTTCGATCCAACTTGAGAGATAGGATAGTTTAAATCTCAAATTATAGTCGCAATTTTAATTTATTGCTAATTATTTGTCTGTTATTATTTGACAGTCACAATTATCTGTTAACTCCAAATGATTCTAACAGATGTCGATACCTTTCGACTGGGTTGAGTAAGTAATCAATAGATGGCGCTGCTATGGTAAATCTACGAACGGGTCATATAAGCTTATTAACTGCGCGCGGACGGAGTCGCGGGCGACAGCTAGTCTTAATATAAATTTTCTTTGTAGTTGGTAATGATTTAATTTTGCGATACCATATATTTTTACGTATTGGCGTAATGTTACATAATGTTTTATCAAATATAGAGCAAAGATAAATGATTGTACGTAGACTTTACAATGATGTTGTGATACTTTTATTAATGTTAATCTTCTACTCTGTGGTTTTCAGATAATGGTTGTAGTTTTTAAACAGATAGTAGAAATAGTACGATAATAACTAATTTTTGTACTGTTATAGTTCGTATGTATATCACAAATGCTACGTTTACTTTATTACGCAACGTCATAACGATACAATATACGTCCAGACAGAATAACAGATGGAGCATGGAGCAGGCAGAAATTACGCATTTCCATTTAGCTCCACAACTTCACTACGTTATCCGATCAATTGTATAGGTTAGTTGATTTGAAAAATTGCCTTCAAAGATTCATCTACGATCCGCGGTATTTTTTTATTGAGTTAAAAGTTGCCTTCTTGTTATAAATTGTCCATTGATTTTAAGGACCAATTTTAACTGCTGTAATCTTGTTTATATAACATAACTCAAACCCAGAGACCACGGACTTCAATTTGGCGCGGTCCTGACACACCTCTTATTTCTCGTAATACAACTACGCAACATACTATATGTATGAACCTTATTATTATTATTAATATTATAAATGCAAAAGTAACTCTGTCTGTCTGTCGCGCTCTCACGCAAAACCTACTGAACCGATTTAAATTAAATATAGTACACAGATAATCTGTAGCCTGAGAAAGAACATAGGCTTACTTTTTAATGCGAAAAAGGATTGTAAAGGATTAAAAGGAGGGATGAAAAGTTTTAAGGATTTTTTTTTAATTTTGCAGCTATTCAAATATAAGTCTTATATCATCAGCTGTTGAAAATTGATGATGAAATAGTTATTTATCTTCGGATAACAGTTCCATATTCGCAAAGTAAATATACTATATGACATCATGTACCTGGAATTTTTTTTTGTTAAAAAATAATGTTAAAATATGCGACATAAGTTACGTGTAGATTTTTTGTCTGCTAGTTACAAAACCTTGACTTTCTCCAGTCTGTTATAAAAGTGAAAGATACGTGCGTAAGCAATGGAAATATCAAGCTTATATCAATATTAATTACATAAATTTAATGTGAATTATAATACATACTCGAAGGCCGTGTGACGTTCGCGAATCGCTCGAGAAACTCGACCTTGGTTGGGACCACCGGTTGAGTGCGAGAGAGATAGCTACACGATATAGTGTATCTACAATTTTAGATTATATTTGAGGATAATTTGATAAAATCAATATTTATTTTTCTACAAATTTGGTGACTCACATATGATCTATAGTTTTAAATTTGTCATCTTATTTACTAAACATAAGTTCTGTTAAACTTTGAAATAATATGTCTATTCTGTATACAATATAAAAAAGAATTTATTACCCTATTCTTTTTTTGTTATATTTATTATTGTGAGGCGAACGTACTATTTCTTTTACTTGGTTCTTATAATTGAAAAAAAAGGAAGGAAATCAAGCGGAACAAGATAGGACAAAATCTGTAGGAACAGTTAGTTGTTAATAAAAATGATGGTCACTGCATAAAAAGTCGAAACGTGGTAGAGCGCGTTGGTAACGGCGAGCGCATGCGTTCGATTTTGAGGTTATGTCTGTGCGGTGTTTAACATGGCTGCAAAACTAAATACGTATTAAAAGTAAAAAAAAACGATATAAGTTGTGTAAAAAAGGAAATAGTGCTGTTTATTTGTGTCTGTGTTTTGTGTGCGTTTGTATTTACATGAGCGTTTGTGTCTGTGTTTTGTTTCAATTGTTTTCAATACCGGCGTCACAAGTTTACGACGTCATAATTTTTTTTTTATAAAATATACATTAGAAATTTATTTATTTTCTTTTTCAATAATGCATTTAATAGTTTTTCTTATATAATAGCTAACGCTTTGTATTAATATGGTGCCGAACATTGTACCAAATGCGCAGTATTTGACCGTAAAATAACCTTACTTTTGAATGAGGACTTAGCATGAATTTTGTTCGTCTCTCGATTTTTATTTTTAATCAATTGCGATGAATTAATAATTTAAGAAATAATGGTTAGTTAATTAAAATCTAAATTGGATGGATAGAGATAGACGGATAAAAGCTTGCTTATAGTGGTCTAATTGACGTTTATAGTCAGATCACACTATCGTAACATTTCATATTGTTGTCATAGATTTTTTTTTATTATGAGGCGGTAAAGGAACAACCGGCCATCTGAATTAGCCGAAATTTCGAAGCGACCGCTGCCCATAGATATACGAAATCGTAGATGCGTTTGCGTAACTTTAAACAACGTAGGAATTTTTAAAAAGGGATAATTATTATGTTTTTACGCAATCGGAAAATTACGTTAAGAATATGCCGACACGGAGTTTCCCCGTTTCATTTATGCACTAGGGTTTTATAAAACCCTATGATTTCTTGATAATGTTTAATTACTAGTAATAAAGACGTAACTAGTCTAGGCTTTAGATAAATTAATCAAAGATTAGAAGCAAATACTTTTTATTTAATGTATAAAAAAGGACAATATTTATTTATGTCTGACTAGCTTTTACCCACGAATATAACCACTGAATAAAAAAAAAATAATAGCCTGTACATTCTTTCAGACTTTGTTCTGCTTCTACGCCAAATTTCAGCGAGATCCTTTTTAGCCACTAACAAGTATCCTAACTTTCGCATTTAGTAATATTTATCGAATTATCTAGAAATTAAAATGTTGTCTGAGAACGCGGGTCTTATTTGAGAAATTCATTAAATCGTCGAATTTATTATACTTTACAAAATTAGCTTAACTTTTATTCACTTTTGCTTTTCATATCTTTAATATCTATTAATTTATATTAACTATAAAGTGTATTTAAAATCTTGTGAACCGGATCGCAGTCGTTTCCGTGTTCTAAATGTCAACGGCATACTAGTAAATAATGGACATATTATGGATATTGTCGTCATGCGATGTATGTCGAACATTGACATGACCTGGACAGGATCATGATTTTAGAAGGTCAAATGTGTGATCTTTTTGACACGATGTGGTCTAAAATTGGGTATTGTACTCTAAGTTTGAGTTGGCACGAGGCGGAAAAGAGTAGTCGCGTATCCGATGTGCCAAATCAAAGGTTATTGTAGACGAACTTTTTGATGTTGCGCAAACATTGGCTAAAGTTTTTTTTTTTTAATTTTATTTAAATCTATTAATCCCGCTAATCTTCACATCACTTGGTTTTTTTTTTCATTAGATAATTTTGCATATATTATTGAGAAGTTAATAATAACGCCAAAAACTACAAGGTGACCTAGCCCTTATGAAATTTATGCTGATTTATTTTTATAGTCGACTAACCTGAAACAAATCAAACCAAAAATGATCCAAACAATGTAAAGTGTACAAAAGTGTAACAATGTCACTTTGAAGTGTATAAAGTGTACGAAGTGTAAACTGTCAAGATGACGGCTGGTGTTGCGACTAGAAGGAAATCGAAGTCGAGACGGTGCTGGGCGAAGATCGAGAATGAAGCGCAGGTGTAGAGAGATAATTATCGTTTTGATATCCATACCCATGATATCCATCTTTGAACTCAATGGATACATTTTCCAAACTTTATAGCGGCTCGAAATTTTTCACGAGATGTATCACAGAACTTAATTTTAATGTATTTTAGGGGCGTAAGTCTTCCCTTCTGTGACCACCTGACAGAACAACGAGCCGGTATACAAAACGCAGTTACATTAGTCGATGATTCAGTCGTTATACAGTATGCCAGATTTTTTTTTAGGTTATAAGAAATTTCTCGCATGCATTGGGTGATGGTCCTTACCGTGTACTCGTCTACTGAGTCCCCGCACGACGCATGCTTTATTTTCATAAGTCGTTAGCCTCGCATGCTGTATAACAACCAAGTTATCGACCAATGAAACTGCTCTGATAGTTTGAATACTAGTCAGTTAAGAATAACACACAAAACCAAACATGACAAGACAGCAGACTGTCAAGGATGTTGTGACTGCATTGACAAGTGACAAGCTTTTGTAATTTTGTTTGATTTATGCCCATCGAGTCGGATAAGTCTGGGTTGAAATATACATTATTGACGGTCGAGTTGGCGATTGTAGCTTTTATGGCGAACACAATTATATCTAAGGACTTACTATCCAAAGTTAAAAGTTGCGGAGACTGGTAGTTTTTAATAAATAATATCGTACTTAGGTTAGTTATTTTCACTACTTTTGACGTAACTTTGACAGTTTTATTTTATAAGTGGTCAAAGGTTTTTATTTTATACAGCCATATAATATAGCCATATAACACAGTCATAAAAAAAACCAGTAATGGAGAGCTCTATAAACTCTATGAGGTTTATTTTCACTTAGATAATCCATCGAGACGGTCAACTTCACTATCCATAGACAATATTGATAAGTTTTCCGCTAACGTTTTTATTTTTTTTGTCCTCAGGCTTCGGACTTCACGGATATCGGGGACTGGCCCACACTAGGCGCGGCTACAGGCGCTGTGCGTTGTCACTCCACTCCGCCGCCACATGATGCTGACTCCTCGCATCATAACGGCAATGCTGTATGTTACAATATGTTTTACATGATGTCCGAACTGACAAAGTTTGTCATTGTCATCTCCCTGGTTTTATCTCATTTACGTCGGCTCTTAAAGTTTTATAAATCTTAATATTTTGGTTTAATTTTTACCGTCAGCGCCTGCCTGTTACAAACCCTACTTATGAGGAATAAATTAAATTTAAATGTTAATTTTATACACAAATAAAAAATAAATATTTAATTTTGATGTTAATTATTAAATATTGCCACACAAAATATTTGTAAATTAAAACAGATTTCGATTTTCCCAAATTTAAATAAAGTTAGGTTAAATATAGTTGCTGTCACCCGCGACTTATAAGTAAGTAAGCAGCCTTAGTGTTCTACCAGACTATGTTCTACATCTGTGACAAATTTCATCAAAATCTGTTGAGTTGTTCTGGAGATACCTTATAAAAAACATCCATACATGTAAACTATCGCTTTTATAATATTAGTAAGATTAAACAACTAAAGCATGGATAGGCCATTAATTACTAATTAAATTAATAAAATACAAATGAAAACTGATTTTTAAATAGTTAAATGTTAGACCAATTCACTATTTAAAGTTCTGGGGCTGTTTGTTAAATATGACGAAAATGATTTCAGGACCAGGAGAGGAAGCCTCCAGAGGAGCAGCACACGAAGTCGGACAAGGTGGAGATTCACAATCATCAGCCACACAACGACAAACATCATGATAAACATGCGGACAAGAATAAAACTGGCACAGGTAGGATTCACATCGTCTCAGCCACGACCACTGCAGAGTAGACCTCCCTAAAAGATTGCTACAATGATTGGTCCTGTACCACCCTCATCTAATATAACCATTAAGGGCTGAATTTAATTTAAATAACTCACAGTCAATGGTCCCTTTAATGGTCTAAATCTATCTATTTAATCTTTCACCCGCGTGGTAAAAAAAACTTCGTAAATAGCTTCTGTGCCAAATTTCATTGAGATCCATTAAAGCGTTTTGGAGATACCTTCTAACAAACATCCATCCATTCGCATTTATCTATATACCAGCTTTTACCCGCGACTCCGTCCGCGCGGAATAAAAAAAAATAGAAAATGGGGTAAAGATTATCCTATGTCCTTTTCCTGGTCCTAAGCTACCTGCCCACCAATTTTCAGTCAAATCGATTCAGCCGTTCTTGAGTTATAAATGGCGTAACTAACACAACTTTCTTTTATATCTATATGGATTTACTCAACTAACTTTGTATTTCAGGTGCAGGAAAAGGCGGTAGTAAATCAGGGAAACACAAATGGGTACCTCTGGATATAGATGTAAAAGCACCCAGACCTGGCAAACATGGTCCGCCACACTCACACAGGAATGATAATGGTGAGTGAAAAATAACAATAAACCCGACTGATTGAAACCCCAATGACATTCCAGTGAAGAACCAAATAACACCTCAATTGTCAAAATTAGTTTAGTTTAGACTACAGGAGGTTACAAAGGAATTGATATATATTAAGGCAAAGAGGCCAAACTTTTGTGAAAGTTAATAAATAATAAATTAATTAAGAATGTCTTAACTCACGTATGATCGTCCGGTGTCGGCACCGACTAGTTTTGGACCCGTCTATCCTTCTTCGGCTTCGCGGTCGCGTCACGTTCCGCGTCAGTGCGAGTCCTCAAAATAAAAACTCGCCTTGAAGATGTACCCCCGACGGGTCCGAAACTAGTCGGTGCCGACACCGGACGAGCATACGTGAGTTAAGACATTTCTAATTATTTTAAAGAGAGTCCACTTTGAGAGTCATTGCTTTATACTTTAAATCTATATTTTACCACCTTTTGCCTACGATTTTGTCTGTGTAGAATTAAAACAAAATGGTGAATAGTATCTCAAGTTTTATTTAAGACTATGTTCTATATCTGTGCCAAATTTCTATAAGATATGTTGAACTGCTGCGGAGTTATCAAGTGAATTTGTAAATTAAATGTATCCCACGGGAACTGCACACATTTCAGGGATCATGGGTAGCTTATGTCTTCTTCCAGACTGTGTTCTACATTTATACCAAATTTCATCAAGATTCCTTTAGCCATTCTGGAGATATACAGTAACAAATATCCATACAAAAATTCTAAACTTTCGCATTTATAAAGTAAGATTCACATTTGAATTAGAAATTTGAGTTTAGATCTCTAAGGAGTAATGGCTTTGCCTTAGTCATAGGTATATGTAGACAAGATGATAGTTGTGTCAGGATTTTGCCAAGAATCTGGCCTACCTTGCTTGGTTAGAGTGTTGTTTTAGTCTAGTACTATGTTCTAGGTGTCCTAGGAATCTTATCCCGGGCACCAGTTACACAAGTGTCAGGTACAGATTCAAATAAGATGCACTTTAGACTGAATAAATGTCTATTAGATATTTTGTTGTAGTTAATTTCTGTTGTAGGTTTAGAAAAGGTATAGATATAAGAAATTATAAGAGACCTATCTAAACAATTTTATCTTTATAACTCTGTAAGATTTATTACAAACAGACATATTTGTATCATTTATTTATAATATTCAAATATAACAAAATAAATACATAGACAATAAATGACATTGTCAGTCAGTGACATGTGTATTTATAATTTCTTATTTCTATTTAATTCGACTAGAGAAAATAATCTTTATCACATACTAGCTTTTACCCGTGACTTCGTACGCGCGGAATAAAAAAAATACACACAAGATAAAAAGTTCCTATGTCCGTCTCCTAGTTCTAAGCTACCTCCCCATAAATTTTCAGCTAAATCAGTTTGACCGATCTTGAGATATAAATAGTGTAACTAACACCACTTTCTTTTATTACATAGATAATAAACATATTGTTATACTAGCTGTCGCCCGCGATTCTGTCCGACTTAGTAGTGTATGTGTTCCTCCAGACTATGTTCTACATCTGTGACAAATTTCATCAAGATCCGTTGAGTCGTTCTGGAGATATCTTGTAATAAACATACATCTAAACTTATGCATTTATAATATTAGTTATATTTTATATGTAGTTTGAAATTTTAATGTATATTTCATTGTGTAGTTAGTCTTTCTTGTTTATTATTTTGTGTATTGCTTCTGTTATGTAGTTATTTTCACAGTTAAGTAGAATGAGTTTTCATTTATTGATAGTCAATTTGTAGTTTTGTAGTTTTTTTTATTGTTTTTAGAAAGCACAGTATTTAGTATTTGTTGTATGTTGTTATATTTTTGGATATCTTAAGTCAAAGTTGTAGAAAATTACATTGTTTTGTTTGATTTAAGACGAGAAAAATAATATTTTTTTTGGATCAAATGATGATTATATTTGGCCCCATTTTTATCAATTTAATTATCTAGAAATTATTAAAACTTATATATACTTGTCTATAAGAGCATTTTGCTGTTTGTTGATAGCAAAGTTTATAATGTAACAATTAGAAAAAACAAAAACAATAGTCTGCTTAAGGTAGTGGGGGGCGTGTTGACTGAGGCCTAGTGTTACTTAGAGTAGTGGAGAGCTTCTTGACTGAGGTTTAGTCTTAGGGCAGTGGGGGGCGTGTTGACTGAGGTCTAGTTTTAGAGCAGTGGGGGGCGTGTTGACTGAGTTCTAGTTTTACTTAGGGCAGTGGGAGCGTATTAACTGAGGCATAGTCTTACATAGCAGGCTCGAAGTTCCACACACAACACATATGTGAGCTTTAATTTCGTGGTTGGAATATATATGTAATATTATAAATGTTTCCAGACACAGTATCACTGAATGGTGAAGACCGAGGTCGTATGGGCAATCGTGGTAGAGGCTCGACCAGAGGGCGAGGTGGACGCAGGACTGCGCCCCGCCCCGCCTCCGCATTGCCTCTACCACCGCACGCGCTCTACCACCACGAGTTCACACATCCTGATCTGCCACAGGTATGACAAGGGATTTATATGTTTTTCTTTATATATGTCAAGTATAATTTTACATTTTATTAGCCCTTTTTGTACAGCGCCCTGGGCGGGTCGCCCAAACCTAATTCCGGCACTGTTTATTTTATTAATATATCTTGATAAAGATAGTCAATTCAGACTAATTGTAAAAAAAAGCAAACTAGGTGAAAATATTCATTATTAATTTCGAAAGATTTATTTGTTAGATATTTAAATTTTTACTATTTTTTTTATTTCATAAATATGTATTTTTTCTGATACTTAAAAAAATAACCAATATAAATTATAAATGAGAATTTATATGAAACGTGAAACAAGTTTAATTAACCGTGGGTTTCTAAGACTGATATCTCCATTTAAAACGTTATTATGACTGTTTTGTTAAAGATATGATATATATTATTGTCTCAGAAATTTACAGTTATTTAACGGACAAGAGCAAACTTGTTCGTGGTATAGAAATTTTTCTTTTGCACTCAAGAAGAATTTTTTATACCGAAGTTAGGGAAAAATCCCCAAATTTCCTAAATATGCTTTTACGGGTCTCATTTGGTTCATACATTAATGCAAAGCTTTTTTTAATATATGATGTTTGGGAATTATTTTTATTATATTTTTAATTTGTTTTATATCACCAATTTAATATATTGTTTAAAGTTTCTGTAAGATAGAATAATAAATTAATTAAGAACGGCTTAACTCAATGATTGTCCGGTGACGGCACCGACTAGACCGTACGACTTTGGGTCCGAAACTAGTCGGTGCCGTCACCCGACAATCAAACGTAAGTTAAGATGTTCTTATTTAATTTATTATATGTTGGCAACTTCAATGTTATACAATTTTTTTTACGTTTTGCGATCATATAAAATTCTTTAACTTATATATATTTGTGCTTTTAATATATCTAAACTCATATATCACTTAAAGTAAAAAAAAAGATAGTTATAAATAAAGGGAATCAACATACTAACTTTGATATATACAGTCGGACCTGGATAAGCGAAAAACCCCTAAAAGCAAGAGTTATTGTCCGGTCTCGACAAACCTCAATAAGCGAGATACTCTGGTTATCTGGTTAGAGAGAAATCACGATCCTTTGAACTCTCTCTTATCTAGGTTCGACT
Organism: Papilio machaon; assembly: GCF_912999745.1. NCBI lineage: Eukaryota > Metazoa > Arthropoda > Insecta > Lepidoptera > Papilionidae > Papilio > Papilio machaon. Next base: position 2,044,726 of record NC_060014.1, read on the forward strand.
GTACGTATATTACTGCATACTAATATATGGCAGTTGTAATATATGTGAGCGTTTGTGGCTCAGCGATTAAATATTTGACTTACAGTCTTGGATTCAAATCCTGCCATGTACCAATGTGTTTTTTGATTTTCGATTTACTTATGTACATTTATCCTATGTTCTTACTGTGAAGGTAAACATTGTGATGCTGCACATATCTGAGAAGAAATTCAATGATATGTGTGAAGTCAACACGCACTTGACTGTGGTTGACTATGACATAGTCATCTCTAACTTAGGGTAGGTTCTAAGACCTTAGTGGGGACTTATAGTGAGCGGATGGTAATAACATGGCAACTAAAATAAATCAAAATTACATTACTTTTGCTTTCAATTTGTATATTTAATTTATATGTCCGCGCGGTTTTAAAATAATACATAATAAGTAGCCTATGTGTTTGTCCAGGCTATGTTATAAGTCTGTGCCAAATTTCATCAAGATCCGTGTAGCCGTTCAAGAGATATCTTCCAACATACATACACCTAAACATTCACATTTATAATACAGTCAAAACCGTTTATAGCGACATCCTTTAGAACAACATACCGGTTAAATTGACCAAAATCAAAGGTCCTGGCTGAATGTTATATACATATCTTTCCTATTAATACCTGTCACCGGTTGTTACAACTATCGGTTTTTACGACTCAATATGAGTAGTCCCTTCGATGTCGTTATAACAGATTTTGACTGTATTAGTAAGATTTATTAATATTTTTTATGGTATTAATGGTGTTATATTTTTTAATCATTTCATCTGCATGTCTTAATTATGTGTCTCCGGTTTTATTTGCTACAATTTGTTATATACTAGTTGAATGATTTATATACTCCGTGGTTACTATGTGAAATCTTTAAACAGTTAAACAATAATCATGTGTAACTTAAATTTATGACCTGCAGATCAGCTCACGATTCACAGATCAGTGAACTGATTCGCAGCTCAGCTCAATTTGTACCTGCATAGAGTTATGATTCGCTTTTCTATCCGTTGTAATGAACTGAGTCGCTCTGTGATTCGCCTGATTTGCGGCTGATTGTTTCACATAGTTATAGTATAATGCATTGAGCTGTGAGCTGCCAATTTCGTTGTTGAGCTGAAACTCAACAGTTCAAGCTTATGTGAGCTTTTGATCCGGTTCACAGCTGATTTACAAAAGTTTAATACTCAAATAGCAAAAGATTGGCGACCTTTCTGTCTGGTTATGATGTGGGTGCTTACAAGAGTAAAGTGAATAGGCACTTACATTAATTCTACTAACCCTAGTCATCTAAGTTTTTTTTTTTGTAATTTACTAACCAAATATGGATCTATGTTGTCCGAAAATAAAGAATTTGAATTGAATTAATTATAATAAAAGAGATCTCTGTGAGATTTCACATTACCACGTTGTAATATTTAAATTCGTTCCCTTGCACGCGATATGCCGGAGGTACATACCCGCTATCACCCCTCCCTAATCCCCCTCCCAGCTGCGAGCTCAACCGGGCGTGGCGCAGGGCCTGATGCTGCACTACGGAGCTCTGCACGTGGCGCCTCTCGCCCAAGCCTTCTACTACAACGCCCCTCCCTACGGCCTGGGCCTGGACCATGCGACGCTCAAGGACCTTATTAAGAAGCAGATGTGAGTATAGTAGAATACAGTACACTATGAAAAATCCAAGATGGCTGACGCAACAAAATAGCTAAATACACAATTTAGTATAACCTAATATGGGTTTCAAATGAAGGAACATGACTAGTAGAATACGTACACAATGAAATATACAGAAAACAGGCGTGAAGTTGAAGTAATTCCACGTTTCGTCTGATGAGTGTGGTGCCGGAGGCTTAATTTTAGTCTTCTTTCCCTTCCCACCCTTTTCTTGTAAGGAAATGATGGGAAGGGGAGGTGGATTTGATGGAGGAGGAGATGCATACGAAGGTTAAATGTTATCTTTTTGTGTGTTCTCCTTCATCGATTGAGGGTAGGCAACGCATCTGCAATTGCGAATGTCTATGGGTAGCGGTCGCTTCGCCATTTCGGTGAATTCATGTGGCCGCTTGCTCGTTCGCCACCTTGTAATATATATAAAAAAAAGTTAACAACAATTACAAAATGCCTTACATATTGTTATAATAAAGTAATATGTTTACCTCCCCAGCGAGTACTACTTCAGCCCTGACAATTTGGCGCGTGATTTCTTCCTGCGCCGCAAGATGGCGGCGGACGGCACGATACCTGTCACATTGATCGCGTCATTCCACCGCGTGCGCGCGCTCACAGCGGACGTGCAGCTTGTGCTCGACGCCATCCGAGATTCGGACAAATTGCAACTTATAAATGGATTTAAGGTATGTGCCACACGAAGTATTCTTTTATAAATATTTTCAGATATCTTGACGGTTGTTATGAATTTTAGATGTGTTGGAGTTTAGCTTGATTCGGAGGGTATTGTGCAGTGCGACAATTATCTTAAGCCGCAAAGATCTTTGAATATATTACAACTTGACTATGATAGACCATACATTAAAGAGAAATCCTAAATTATACTAATGTCTAAAACAGGGATCCCCAAACTATTTTGGACAAGTGACCCCTATTCCGAAATGAACTGAAACCTCAGACCCCAATGGCCAAATTACTTACTTTTAAGATCAATTATTATTATTCATTCTGACTTAGGTCAATAGAAGACAGAGTGAGAATTAGGAATGCTTTAAGTTCTTGGGAATCCTTGGTCTAAAACAATGTTACCGAAAGTGGCCTAGGTGAATATTATCGTATCCACCGGAGCTTCCGTTGGTTAAAATAACTAATATAGCTGTCGTCTGTGAAGTATCCTATGTGTTCTTCCAGACTATGTTCTACAACTGTGACAAATTTCATCAAGATCTGTTGAGACGTTCCGGAGATATCTTCAAACAAACATCTATCCATCTAAATGTTCTGAAATAATACATTTAACGATTTACTTGTTATTTAGGTCATAATTTTTACATCATCTTTATTTCGTCAGGTGCGAACAGCATTTGAACCTACGAAATGGCCGATCTTAGACATAACAAACTCTGACGACACTGAAAGAAGCGAGAAAACCGAGAAATCTGATGCAATCGATACAGATGATAAAGACAAGGAAAACGACAATATTGACAAAGAAGATAAAGAAGTGAAAGAAGAGAAGGAGAAGATAGAAGAAGCTCCCAGTATAGAAGAGAAGGTTATAGAGAAAGTGGAGATAGATCCCGAAGATGCTAAGCCGACTGTAGTTGATACTGAGGTAAGTTATTTATTGTTACAGAGTTGTTAAATGGCCACTAAGGGATAATATTTATTATATAGACTTTAAAAACTAATAAATCACTTAATATGGAAGAAAAATGGACTAAAAATTACTAATTTTTAAATATTGATAAATAACCTATGATGGTGAGTCAATTTTACAAATGTCATTTTGTATCGAAAATAACAACACTGAAGAAATTTTCCTCAATAAAAGGTCTCTTTTTGTGATTTTTTAACTTCACTTTTTATGGATTAGGTTGCTGCCTAAAATACTAATAATTTAAAGTACATTTTTTTTTTAATATGGTGGCAAATTTGTAAACGGTTAAATTCGACGTAATCGCGAAGTGACAACTGACAGATAACAAATGCGTTGACTATCTTTAATCAACAGAGGAGGGGGCGAACAGAAAGAGGATATTTCCCCTTAACATGTATCCCCTCATCCGTTAAATCCACTTCCCTTTCCATCCTTTACTTATATGAGAAGGATGGGAACGTAAAGGGGACTATAGTTAGGCTTCCGGTGTGTGTAAATATAAATAGAACTTTCTAGAAGATGGAATTTTTTAGTAATCGTTTATTTTATATTAATTAAAAAACAAATTCTTTTATCAAGGTTTACAGAACACTTTGAATTTACACTTCTGTCAGTCACACACTTATCTTGTCAATCTACAGGTCCTGAGTTCTAATCCCGACATGTACCAATGTGTTTTTAGATTTACTTATGTACATTTATCTAACATTCTTACGGTGAAGGAAAATATCGTGATGCAAATATCTGAGAAGAAATTCAATGATATGTATATGACCTAGTCATCTCTAACTTAGGGTAGACTCTGAGACCCTCAGTGGGGACTTATAGCGAGCTGATGATGATGTTTGCAATACCGCTATGATTTTCATTGTCATTGTGTATGCACTATACGATGACGTCATCGTGCGGTGACAGCAATGCAACACAACCGAACCTCTAGTGCGTATGCACTTTGGGGCTCATAAGTGTTGCTATACATAAATAATAAATTATACACAGTTGAATATTTATTCAGATTACTTCGAAGTCTCTTCATTATATGAGATTACTAAACAAAACTACTACAAAAACTAAACTACTAAAAACTACTACTAAAAAAAAAACCTTAATAAGTAGCCTATGTGTTTTTCTAGACTATGTTCTACATCTCTGTCAAATTTCAGCAAGATCTGTTTATTCAGTTCTGGAGATACCTTCCAAATATCCATCCATCTAAACATTCGCATTTATAATATTAGTAAGATTGAATAAAACGGCGTCCTATGATAGCGCCCTCTGTTATGATATATTAGTAAAAACGCCATCTATTAATCTAGGAAAGAATTGCTTCAAATTTACAATTTTATTTTTATTTCAATATTTAAAAAAAACTTTATACATAATTGTAATAAGGTAAATATTTATTTAGAAATATATTCGAGCTTGTATCACAGACGGGGTCGACTGTAACCAACGAAGAGAAACCCAATCAGGATGTAGCTCAAATAGAAGATGAAAAGGAACAAACTATAGAGGAAAAGAAAGATGCAGACGATATTGAGGAGAAGGAAGTGGAAGAGAAAGAGAAGCAGAATTCAGAAGATCCTCCGCTACAGTCGGAGAATGAAGAAAAACCAGGAGAGAAAAAGTGAGTTAAACTTGTATCTATTATTTCTTAGATTATATATATATATATATATATATATATATATATATATATATATATATATATATATATATATATATATAAAAACAACTTGTCAATTTGTCTTTCTGCAACTGTTTCGACTGTGAAAAGACATAGTTAGATTTTTTTAGATATAAACCTTGTTTGAATTCATCCAAAAATCCTGGCAAAGTTTCATCAAAATCTATCCAGAAGTTGAAAACATATAAGGAACTAAAACATACTTTTTACCCAATAAGAGTGTAATATTTTTTATGTATGACTTTGTATGTATGTAAATTTCTTTGTAACATCCTGTATGATAAACGATTGAACATATTTTGACAAGTGAGGTGTTATTGGAACGAAGTTCCTTATCGCGCGTTGTGAAAGGGGGCTAGACGGAAAAAATTCTTACGAAAAGTTGTCACGACACTTTTTGCTATAGTAAGTATGTTAACGACGAATGAGCGCTACTTCACCATGGCAACCACGTCACAATATATAACGAAAATTCATAGAAATAAAATGTACTTCTTGTGAAGACTTAAGTTTTTTATTCATAGAATAAACATTGGTTCCTTCACTAATAAATCGAAAGGAACTTCGTTCCGTCCGGGTGTCCCAACACACCTCTCAAGTTTTTTTTTTAATTTATTTAATTGTGTTATTTGTTATAATATTATCATAGAATTATTAAAAATTATAAAATTGATTTTGTTTTTTTTTTTTTTTTTATTTAGACGTAAGAAGCAAATGGTTGGTATATTCCCTTTGGCCACAATGGGGGGTCCGTTAGTGGCTCCTGTGTCAGGATTACTGCGTGCTGTGCCACCTCCACCATTGCCTAGGTAAGTTTTAATTTGTATTAAATTGTTGAAGTCTATTAAAACAGAAAAAAGACTAACTAAAGCTTCTTTTCTATTATATTTAATATCAATTGAGATTATAGATATGTCTTGATTTGTTCATTATAAATAATTAGATGTAATTAAAAAAACTAAATAAGTAGTCTATGTGTTATTTCAGACTATGTTCTACATCTGTGACAAATTTCATCAAGATCTGTTGAACTGTTCGGGAGATATCTTCAAACAAACATACATCTAAACTAGTGATTGTCAAACCTATTTCTTTCACCGCCCCCTTTGAAAATCAATTATATTTCAGAGCGCCCCTAATTTTTATTCAGCCCTAAAACATAAAAACCACAATTTCATTACTTTAATTAATTTCAATGCCCCCCATTTTTTGGGCCCCTTATCGCCCCCTCCTAGATTTCAAACGCCCCCAAGGGGGTGTTATCGCCCACTTTGGAAAGCACTGATTCTAAACTGTCGCATTTATAATATTAGTAAGATATTATCTTTTGTTTTAGAAAAAGATTTTTTTTTTTCTTCAAAAAGTCTAGCTTAAAGGTGTTGTTTTGTGATGTTTGTAGGATGTTTCGTACCGGTCGCGCTGCACCAAGAGATCCTCTCAATCCAGATGTACCAGAATTTGTACCTCAAGCGAGACGATCTGGTAATTATGTTTCTTTTATTAATTACTAGCTGTCGCCCGCGACTCCGTCCGCGCGCAGTTAAAAAAAACTAAATGGGGGGGGGGGGTTATGCAAAATAGATGTTGTCCGATTCTCAGACCTACTGAATATGCTCACAAAATTATGTAAATTTTATATAATTTTCAGAAGACAACGAGAATAAGACAGAACAAGAAGACAAACAGTCCGGTACAAGTCCGGCTCAGAGGACTACCTCTGATGTATGGACCGAGGTGAGATTACATCAGTTTAAGTAACATTCTGAATACAACATTAATTTCTTTTTATAAAATACTAACATTTACCCGCGATTTTGTCTGTGCGGAATTAAAAAAAAAAAACTAATTAGTCTATGTGTTCTTTCATACTATGTACTAAATATATTCCAAATTTCTATTAGATTTATGTAGCTGTTCTGAAGATACAAACATTCGTATTTATAATATTAGTTAGACTAACAGTTGCATGCGACTTCGTCTGCGCGGAATTAAAAAAAATCTAGTTATAAATATAGTCTATGTCACCCGGGGATAGTGTACCTTCCCAACGGTGAAAGAATTTTTCAATTATTTTCAGTAGTTTTTGAGTTTATTTAGTACAAACAAACAAATATTATCTCTTTATAATCTGATTGGATGTCTATGGTTTGTAGTTGCTTCGCTATTTCGGCGAATTTAGCTTTCCAATTACTAGTTTGTCACCAATGTTTATTTGTAGCTGTATTAATGTGGACATGCTCTGTCTACCCTTCTGGGTTAAGGCTTGAGTTATTTCCTCTGTTTAGTGTCCCGTTATTTAGGCCTCTTATCTCTTAACCATAGAGATTATGGGTTACGCAATACGGGTATATTAAATATACCTACAAATTGATATCTTGTTTTATATAAAACATACAATCAGTTTGTACGTAACAAAATAATTCTATTGATCTCTTTCTATTACATTATATAGTTGTATCTTCTGTCTCTTTCATGTAACGAAATGTACATTTTCAGGTGAAACGTCGTACAAAAGCTGGTTCCCGTGAGAGGTCAGGTGCTAGTGCGGTACCTCCTGAGGAGGAACCTCGTGAGGAGCTACATTTCCAGCTTGATGAGGAGCTGGATCTGCCACCTCCGAGGCAAAACACATTCACAGATGCATGGTCAGTTTTAATCTTCATATATCTTGTTGGGGAAAGTTTGTTTGAATACATTGTTGGTATCTTTTTTAGCCGACTTCAAAAAGAAGGAGGTTATTCTTTTAAGAGATTTTCCATAGTGAAAATGGACCTTAAGGAGTAACTCAAGTTTATCTTTATGTAGTTACTATCGCCCGCGGGCATGAAAAATAGATAGTAGCCGATTCTCAGACCTACTGAATACGTATATAAAATTTTATAAAAATCGGTAAAACCGTTTCGGAGAAATTAGGTAACATTGTGACATGAAAATTTTATATATTAGATGTTGTAATTACTTCATAGAATTATTAGGAAAATAACATTAAAACATTGTCTTGTGTACATTGTCTTTTTTTAAACAATCTTAATTTGATGTTAAGTGGTCATTTAGTTGAAAAGTATATATATTTTTGTGACTGAGTAGTCACTGTTTGCCTTGAGGAGGCATTTACAGTTTCACCGGGCTTGAGGTGTCCGGGCGCAGGCGCTTAGCCTAAACCTCGTTTAAGAGTAACTAGACTCGAGGGCTCCCTCAGCTCGGGCTGTTACTTCGTTATTATTACCGGATTGGGAGGTCTTAGTTCGCTTCGGTGGACACTTCATGGAGTGACTGGGCTCAAGGGCCCCCGATAGGGGACCTTGGCTTGGGCTGTCACAAATTACGCGTTTAGCATTCCGATTCAAGGGTGCCAGAGAGGGACGAACCTCGGCTTGATCATTTGCTATTATCTGATTGCTTTGAAAAGTATAGTTCTATTCAATAGATATGAGAAATGATGAGAAACCTATATACTACGTGGTGATTTAAAACTTGCTTACCTAATCATTGTTACTGAATGTCTGAAATTTATAATTTCCTCAGGTCTGATGAAGAATCCGACTTTGAGTTTACCGATCGTGATGTTGGTCGTCTTCTCATAGTGACGCAGACAGGCGCACGAGCACCAAAACATGATGGACACGACCGTCAGGGGGACTGGACATCCAGGACTAAGATCACACAGGATTTGGAACAGGTATAATAGAATAAAGCTAGGAAAATCTAATTATGTCTGTAATCTATGACACTCTTTGGAAGAATACCAATCGAATGACACCTCACTTGTCATAATCTGTTGAGTGGTTTAGTATACAGGATGTTACAAGTAAATTGACATATTTATCTGACTTGCGTTTGACAATGTCTGTCACAAATCCTTGTCTTCACCTGTCTACTTAGATTAGTGCTAATACCAGGATTGATAACTTGTTACACTATAAACACATTGTGACCTTCAAATGACATTTACCTGAATGGGTAGGAAATTAATGTCCTCGACTGTAAAGGTATTTATAAGAGGTGCCAAAGTTGCTTTTACATTATAGATTGACATAGATATCTGAACTAGGGCATAAGTTAAGTTATGACAGCTCACTAGCTGCCCCCCTGTCAATATCAAAAAATGTCACAAGATCCTCTTTAGTCGACTTCAAAAAGAAGGAGGTTATCAATTCGACTGTTTTTTTTTTTAAGTGTGTTACTGCGAATCTCCTCCCCTGGTGGTCCGATTTTGATAAAAAATATTTTAATAGATAGGAAGTGCTTGCAGATGGGTCCCATTTTTTTTTTTTTAAATAACTAGAAGACTAGTAGATTTTGAATATAGCTTCAAAATTTGTTGCGAAAATTAGGGACATTTTTGCTTTCAGCGCTTACGTAGGCTAAACTATAAGACCTACATAAAAATGATGTATGGCGAATTGTAGCTCTTTAAATGTGCTAAATAAAAGTCCGTGATAGTATATATCTATCTTTTATAGTTTTCTCACAATAACCATTTTTGTACTATAGCTGTCTTATATTCTTTACTTTAAGACGTTTTCTGTACATGAGTAGGTTTTGTGACAGAAGTAACTGTAACAGATATCCTTGTTTGATATGACATGGATATTAAATCTATATTTATGTCACTTTATCTATGTCACTTTATATATGTCACATCATTTATGTCACTTTATCTATGTCACTTCATTTATGTCACTATATCTATGTCACTTCATTTATGTCACTTTATATATGTCACATCATTTATGTCACTTTATCTATGTCACATCATGTATGTCACTTTATCTATGTCACTTTATTTATGTCACTTCATGTATGTCACTTTATCTATGTCACTTCATTTATGTCACTTTATCTATGTCACTTCATTTATGTCACTTTATCTATGTCACTTCATTTATGTCACTTTATATATGTCACTTCATGTATGTCACTTTATATATGTCACTTCATGTATGTCACTTTATATATGTCACTTCATGTATGTCACTTTATCTATGTCACTTCATGTATGTCACTTTATCTATGTCACTTTATCTATGTCACTTCATTTATGTCACTCTATCTATGTCACTTCATTTATGTCACTCTATGTCACTTCATTTATGTCACTTTATCTGTGTCACTTCGTTTATGTCATATATTTTTTTCAGGTGATCACAGACGGATTGAAGCGTTACGAAGAAGATCTTTGGAACGACACAGAATATACATCTGTAAGTTTTCTCTTTTTTTTTTTTTTTGTTTAAATAAATTTCAAATTTAAATTGAAATGAATAAATATAAATTACACTTTAAAATAAAATTTATTTAATTTAATCTTGTTATATTAAAAAAATAGTACATTTTCAAAATAGAAATAAGAAATTATATATACTCATGTCACTGACTGACAATGTCATTTATTGTCTGGATTGATTTTGTAATATTTGAATATTATAAATAAATGATACAAATATGTCTGTTTGTAATAAATCTTACAGAGTTACAAAGATAAAATTGTTTAGATAGATCTCTTATAATTTCTTACATCTATTGAACACAACTATATGTGTAGATGTATTAAGAAAGAGACAAGAAAGTTGTTCGTAATTTTTTCATAATCTCTGCCTATCTCTTTTTGTTAATAGCGTGAGTTTTGGTGTTTTTTATTTTGTCACTCGTGGCTTATTTCGTATGGATTAAAAAAAATATCCAATCTGTTATTTCAGACTGAAATCTATATCTATTTCAAATATAATCCAGATCTATTCTGAAATTATATATCTATACTTCGAAACTTTCGTATTTTGTATTATTTATATTTCTATACTACCTTTTACCCGCGACTTTGTTTTCGCGGAATAAAAAAAATAACTTAATAACTAGTTTATATGATATTCCGGGTAGTAATTTACCTTTGTATAAAAAAATAGCAAATGGCAAATTACTATCTCTCTAAAATTATTTCTAGAACCCAATAATAGGAGTCATTGATATAGTAACATTTATCCATCCATAATAATTGTATGTCGTGTATGTGTATGGGTGGTGCAGTCCTGCGGCAGCGCTAGTCAGTACCGCACGGTGTCACTCATCAGCCGGTCACAGTTTGAAGCAGCTGTGCCAAATGAACGTCACACAAACCCAAAGGAGCCACCTCCACCGCCGCCCAAGCCGACACAACACGTTAGTATTCATCTTTTATTCTAGTCATAGCTCAAAATGAAAAAAAAAACTTGAGAGGTGTGTTGGGACACCCGGATGGAACGAAGTTCCTTTCAATTAATTAGTGAAGGAACCAATGTTTATTCAATGAATAAAAAACTTAAGTCTTCACAAGAAGTACATTTTATTTCTATGAATTTTCGTTATATATCGTCACGTGGTTGCCATGGTGAAGTAGCGCTCATTCGTCGTTAACATACTTACTATAGCAAAAAGTGTCGTGACAACTTTTCGTAAGAATTTTTTCCGTCTAGCCCCCTTTCACAACGCGCGATAAGGAACTTCGTTCCAAAAACTAGCCTATAACATTCTCATATACAACAGTTATATTCCAGTCAAAGTTCAGACTAAATTGGTCTAGCCGTTTTAGAGGTTACATGTAACAAACTTGGATTTGCGAACAGATAGACGAAAAAAAAATTTTTTTTATATGAAATATATATGGTTTTTTTTTTAATATTAAATACAGATACAGTAATTTTATTGATTGCATAGATTAAAATATGTATGTAAATTTATACGATGTTCTTACGTTGATGGAAAATATCTGAGAAGAAATTCAATGATATGTGTGAAGTCAACCCGCACTTGACTGTGGTTGACTATGACATAGTCATCTCTAACTTAGGGTAGACTCTGAGACCCTCAGTGGTCTTGGGCCAGTGAGGTCTTTTTTTTTTGCCATTTTGTACCTTAAAAAATTAATTTTTCAGGTGGAACAGCCACAAGAACAACCGGATAAGAAACGTCCGCGTCGTACTGCAAGATTCTACGCAGCAAGTAAAGACCCACATGCTACTGATGTTATGTGAGTATACAATACAAGCTTTGTTCTGCGACTTTGTGCTAAACTAGACGCTGTTTGTTGCGGCCTCCCGGTTGCATCCAGCCTTTTTGGACATTTTATATAATACTAACTTCTACCCGCGACTCCGTCCGCGCGGTATAAAAAAAAATGCACACAAGATAAAAAAGTTCCTATGTCCGTCTCCTAGTTCTAAGCTACCTCCCCATCAATTTTCAGATAAATCAGTTCGACCGATCTTGAGTTATAAATAGTGTAACTAACACGACTTTCTTTTATATATATAGATAGATAAGATTTTTCTTTTATTTGACATATTTCGTTTTGACGTTTTGTTTTATATCTTGTACATTTTTATATAATTTTATCTTGTTCCTGTCTTTTTATGTTAAATTTATTGTGAACATTTAATCAGTCCATTCCTAACATGTTCAATGTTATCATTAAAATTATTAAAATCTACTGATCCATTAATGAGATATTGATGGTTTCGAATAAGGGTCAATGTACAAATTGACAACTTTACAGAAGACGCTCTCAAAGTTTCAACCATATAGGAAAATAGATCACATAGGCCTTTTTACTTCAACAAAAAAATAACATTTACACATGTAAATGTGTATTTATGTTTAGTGCATGTTGTTAACTAAACTAAGAAGTAGATTTTAACATAAAAAAGTAAAAATCATCAATTTGTTACTTTGGCCCTTATACATAGGATACATCGATATAAAACATGATAACTGTATGTATAGTATGACTATCTGTCGCCTGCGACTCTGTCTGTGCGGCTGTAAAAAAAACTTTAAGTAGCATATGTGTTTTTCCAGACTAAGTTCTACATCTGTGTACAAATTTCATCAAGATCTGTTGAACTGTACCGGAGATATCTTCTAACAAACATACATCTAAACATTCACATTTATAATATTAGTAAGATTGGTGAGATATAAAATACTCATATGTTTTGACCTTGGAGTCAGATTATTTGACTTTATGACACTTAATCTCATTGTATACTAACTGTCGCCTGTCAACTTTAAAAAAAGTAGCACAGAATTAAAAAAAAAAGTAGTCCATAACATGCCTGCCCTCATCAGTTACATTCCAGTGAAAATCCCTTTAAAATCAGTCCAACTGTTCCGGAGATTACCCGGAACAAAGACAGATAAAAATTAAATAAAAAGTTGTCTTTTCTTTATAGTTAAAGCAAATACAAAATATGTTTTTTTTTATAGTAATATCTAAATACAGATATACCAATTTCATTATATTTTATATATTACAGAAGCGGTCGCAAGCACAAAACTAGACACAGCCTCAATCCACCAGTTGAACATCATGTTGGCTGGATCATGGATGTTCGCGAACATCGCGCTCGTACACACAGCACTGGGTTAGTCATAATTTTAGTCATTTTTCCCCTTTACAGCGTCGCTAGACCACTTGATTTGCAATCTGCAGGTCCTAGGTTCGAATCCCGTCATATACTAATGTGTTTTTAAATTTAAATATGTAAATTTATTCAACGTTCTCAAGATGAAGGAATTTTGATACAACATGCACATTATTTTCCGGAAGAAAAATGGCGACGCGGTACAATGTCTCTTGAAATGACGAAAAGTGTATTGCTGAGGTTCATTTGGTCACAACAAATAGTTCGTGATCTCTGCTTACCCTTCTGGGTTACAGGCGTGAGTTGTGTGTATGCGTACCCTTCCCATCCTTCATCTCATAAGGATGAAAAGAGTATTTGACAGAGGAAGGGTAACATAAGAATGTGATATATTCTATTTGTGTACGTCCCTTTCATTGTTGAATTAAGTTAGGCATTTTAATTTTATTTATTTGTATATTTATTTATCTCCAGGTCATCATTAGGCACTTCTCCAACTCTTGGTTCTTCTTGTGGTTCAGTACCTCAAGCGCTGCCAGCCTTCCATCACCCAAGTCATGGTCTGCTCCGGGAGAATCATTTCACACAGCAGGCCTACCATAAGTACCATTCCAGGTGCTTGAAGGGTGAGTTTAGACCAGGGATGGAAAATATTTAGGCCCTTTGTACACAAGGCAACTTAAATCTAGGAAAATCTAGGCGATTTTAGTTGCTAAGAAACTTGCGTCTCCGATATTTTTGTCATCTCAGAAGCTGTTTGTCAAGATTGTCGTGAAAAATGTCGAAATGCCTAAAAAAACTTTTGTAACCTTGTGAAATTAATATTTGTCTGTCTGTTTGTCTGTAGAACGCAAGAAATTGGGCATCGGTCAGTCGCAGGAGATGAACACATTGTTTAGATTCTGGTCCTTCTTTCTACGAGATCATTTCAACAGGACCATGTATAATGAGTTCAGGTATTTACATATATTTTAGTTGTTTTTTTGCCTTTGTTTTAGGAGAGTAATTAGTGTCCCCCCCCCCCCCTAGGTAAAGTAACAATCGAGGATATTAGAGATATTTCAGATTTCTCTCCTTAAAACTACTGTAATTGAGTTCCTTAGAATACATTTATTAAAAAAACTACTCTAAGGTAGTCTTTTAGAGTAAATTTCTCTTTTAAAAACTACTCCAAGGTAGTCTTTTAGAGTAAATTTCTCTTTTAAAAACTACTCTAATGGAATCCCTTATGTATTCCTTTAAAGTCAAGGTACTCTAGTAATAGATTATATAAACCAGACAAACGATATCGAAGGTCCCGGGACCATTTATTTGTAAAAAAAATATTTTATTGCTTATTAGATATTTTAACAGTACAATATTGGTAAGGGATGCAGATATTTCAAATATATAGACTGTACATTGTGAAATAATCTTTTCAGCTTGTTCTATCTCATTTGTTCAGTTTGATAGAACATTGTCCAAAATTGTTATATGTTTCCTCTGTTTTAATCATTATTATATAATTAAATAAGAAATAGGAAAGACTATGGATTTCTTTAACATGTTAAATTCTATCCAAATAATGTATTTCAGATCTTACAATTTTTAATGGAAACTAATAATGTTGATACTTTTGACTATTCAAAAACAGATAGAGCTGACGAATATGCTTTTAATTTAAAAAAAAAAAAGTATTACGTCCACTCTATTTTATATTATATTTGAATATCTATGATAATAAATCTATGTTTCCAGGACGTTAGCGAACGAGGATGCAGCAGCTGGATTCAGATACGGTCTCGAGTGTCTCTTCCGTTTCTATTCTTATGGTCTCGAGAGGAAGTTCAGACCTGAACTCTACCAGCATTTCCAACAGGAGACTATAGCTGATTATGAAAATGGTAAGATTTCTAATACTTTAATGTATGGATGGATGACTATAAAGTCCAATCGCGGAGCACGAATAATTTGGTACATTGAACTGTCATTACCTGTCTCTGTCACTCCCGCGTAAATATAATGTGTCTCGCTCGCACAGATACAATGGCCGCCGTCCTCAGGGATTGTAAACCTTTTACTGGAGACTATAAAGTTTGTTTGTTCTTTTGTAATAAATGTGACAGGCGAGATGTTTTCGGAAAGCAATTACTCCGATACAGAGGAATCCGATTCTGATTTTAGATTTTGTTATTTTATTTAGATTTTTATTACTTGTAATATAAAATCTAAATAATGTTAGAGACAAAAATCGACACTGTGCCGGTGTATCGGCGCAGCACTAGACATGTCAAATATCAACGCTTACGTCGCCTCACTACAGCTATCTGACACTTGGTTTTGGGTAACTTTAGCGCGCAATTCGCTCGAGATGATCTTGACTAATAATTTTCTAAAAATAAATATATTTCATAAGTTGGTAAATTTTCTTTCTCCTTCAAATAATTCATGTAAACCGCACTAAATACAAAAATGTTTGTGACCACTGTCAGTAGATAAAGAGGTAATTGTACGAAATTCTTCGTGCTCCGCGACTGGACTTTAGAAGACCAAAGAATGTATGTATGGATTGTGTGAAAGAGGATATGCGTAAGAAGTGGGTAAATTCAGATATGACAGCTGATAGAGATGTATAGAGAAGTAGGGATAAGGGCAGGTTAATGATTTTCTAATACTTTCTATCCAACTATTGGTTGTTATTCGGTTATTTTTTTTTATTATATAGTAGAATCTCATCTTAAATTCGTAATTTACAAATTACATACAATTTTAGATTCACTCATTGATGTAATTTTTTCTAATATTTTAAATTTGCAGGTCAATTGTACGGTCTGGAGAAGTTCTGGGCGTTCCTGAAGTACTACAAGCACGCGGCGGCGCTGTGCGTTGAGCCCAAGCTGGAAGGATACCTCGCCAAGTTCAAATCTATTGAAGACTTTCGTGTACTGGAGGTAATACAGTGTCAAACTATGGTCATTAACCCATTAGTTTTTTTTTTGGGCGGCGCTATGCCCCCCTCTCGTTTCCCTAACACAGGATGGTCAGGGACGTTGGATATCTTTAATCTTTATTTCTTTATTAATTTTTTAAAATAATTTCTAACTTTACAATTTTCTTTATACAAGTTTACAATCTTATACTATTTTAAAACAAATATATATTTGAGACCCCCTAGTTGCAGACTGGGTCACAGATTTTTAGAAGGTTATGAAGTTTCTAGATTTATAGGGGATTACGACGTCATAGACATATAGGGGGTCACGAATTCGCAGACTTATATAGGGGGTCTCAAATTCGCAGATATTTAGGGGTTCACAATGTCGCAAACTTTTAGGGGGTCATTGTATATCTATACAGTTGACATGTAGTCCCTGTGCCTGTACGGACAGAATAGACGACTCGCGTCACTATATTCGCTAAAATAGCGAATTTATTTTGACAATTGCAATAAATTGAATAATAGCGGATTGCACGTCTAATGGACAGAGAAAGGGACGTACAGAAACAGGATATTTCTCCTCACATGAACAAGACAAGATTGCAAGATTGTCTCTTTAATCTTACTTAAGGTTATTAATGCGAATGTTTGGATGGATGGATGTTTGATAGTATCTCCAGAACATTTCAATGGATCTGGACGAAATTTGGATCATGGATTTAAGTTTTGTTTAACCGATATGATGTCGCGGGCGATGGCTAGTTAATTAATATATGTGTTTAACATTTTAGCCGCAACTGAACGAGCTTCTTGCCACTCGTGGTCCTCACGCACCAGGTCGTGGTCCTCACGCTAGACCTTACGACCGCACGAGGTCCGTATCTGAGAGTGACAGAGTGCAACAATACAACATTACCTCTGCTGGACCTTCATTCAGGTATTGTATTAAGTGGTCCTACGTTTTTTAACGAAGTTCCTTATTGCGCGTTGTGAAAGGGGGCTAGACGGAAAAAATTCTTAGGAAAAGTTGTCACGACACTTTTTGCTATATTCTATTTCGCAATGAACAGTGTGGTGTCGCGACGATTATTAATAATAAAAAAATATTATTATAACCTAAAAAAAATAAAATTTTATTACAATTCCTTCACTAATTAATAAAAAGGAACTTCGTTCCATCCGGGTGTCCCAACACACCTCTCAAGTTTTTTTTTTTTATATTAGGTGACAAATTAGACCATATATAGTAAGTACAGATGTTACAGATGTGCTTTCCTTCCTATGTCTAATTCAATTCCCCTTCTCATCTCTTCTTTAAAATATAGGGTGGGAAGGGAAAGAGGATTAATTAGGTCTCGGGCATGCAACATTAGGATTATACCCGAAATCTGAACCCAAAAAGTCAACTTTCCTGAACTTAGTAAATCTCCGGTATAATAGATATTAAATAAATAAATTACTTGATCATTTTTATATTGATGTAGGTAAAAGAAGTGACTATATATGTCGCTTAAATAGCGAATTTATTTTGATGACTGCAATAAGTTGAATAATAGCGGATTGTATGTTTAATGGACAGAGAAAGGGACGTACAGAAACATATTTCCCCTTCTAATATAAATATTTCCCCCATCAAAATTATACAGAAGACTAGAATTATCTTCTGTGTGTCTAGATTCTTGCAGTTACTGAAATTTATATTCAACTGGACAGGTTAAAAGACATAGTATTTTGTGCCTATTTGAATTTTTCCATTTTGGAAAGCGGAATGAAATAAAAGCTGTTATTTCCAATAAGCGACTTGTCCATTATATATTTATAAAGAACATTGGTTTTTCAATATATTATCTATTGTTATACGTACATCTCACATATTCATAGGGATACATTCACACACCAACATTCCCACACACACGCACACTCAAACATACACAACACACACGCACACACACACACGCACACACACACACACGCACACACACACACGCACACGCACACACACACGCACACACAAAGCACACACGCACACACACACACACACACACACACACACACACACACACACACACACACACACACACACACAAAGCACACACGCAAACACCCGCACCAATGAAAAACACACGTATGCAAAAAAATTGAAAATAAGTTAGTTATATGTTTTTTTTTAATTTTTGTTTTTTTTTTTTTGGAAAATCATAAATGATTGTTTTCTTTTCCTTTGTCACTAAATGTAAAATAAATTTAATGATGATGATAATTGGGGGAAGGGATTGTCTCCTGAAACACAGCGCTTTGCCCTAGTTCAGGAACCAAGGCTTCCACATAATTGTGTATATGAGTGTTACAATAAAGCGGTTATTTATTTATTATTATTATTTAAAAAAAATATAATTGTTGTAATCGTGTTGTGTATTACAGCCGTGGCGCTAGTGTGTCGGGCGCAGGAAGCCGAGGTCGCGCTGGTTCTTGCGGCGCTCAAAGTGTTGTCGCCAATGCTAGACCAAGACGTAAGTTATCTTTATATACTAGCTTTTACCCGCGATTTAGACTACGTGGAATTAAAAAAAAAGGTAAGGAAAATTTCAGATTTTGTTCTATATCTGTGCCTAATTTCATCAAGATCTATGCAACTGTTCTGGAGATATTTAGTAATGTACATCCATCCATTCGTATCTATATATATATATATAAAAGAAAGTTGTGTTAGTTACACCATTTATAACTCAAGAACGGCTGAAACGATTTGACTGAAATTTGGTGGGCAGGTAGCTTAGAACCAGGAAAAGGACATAGGATAATTTTTACCCCGTTTTCTATTTCTTTTTTTTTATTCCGCGCGGACAGAGTCGCGGGTAAAAGCTAGTTTATAATACTAGTAAGATTAACATTTTATCTTATGGCAGTTTTTGTGACAGTGAAAACGATAACACAGTTTTCCAGTTAAATTAAAAAAATATCTCCGGAACAACTCAACAAATCTTGATGAAATTTGTCACAGATGTAGAACATAGTCTGAAAGAACATATAGACTACTTATAAAGTTTTTTTTTTTTAATTCCGTGCAGACAGAGACAAGGGTAAAAGCTAGTGTCAATACTATTTTTATTTTATATGAAATTGTTGGTTATATTTATGTTTTTTTTTTTAATTTCCAGCAGCTGTTAATACAAAATCTGATAATGCCCCAACTCAGATGAAGTCGCTCGGAAAAACACATTGATGCATTTTATATATATATAAATATGAACTGATATTGTTATTGTGCCCGGACGATGTTTCTGTTTGTTTTTTTTTTTTAAATATAATAATAATATATAAAGTGTAGAGTCTGTATGTATGAATTATATCTGATGGGGCACGGATTTTACTACAGGTATAGCCTGGGTGAGTAACTAGATTTTTTTTATAACTGTTTCTAAAGACTTTGTTTGAATGTCATTTTAAAAAATCAAGTAATATAGACTACGTTAGTTTAATAGTTTTTTTTAATTTATTCAATGCAAACAATTTTTTTTTCTCAAATTTTTAATTATTTAAATTTCTTTGTAACATCCTGTATACTAAATGAATGAACAGATTTTGACATTTTAGGTGTCATTCGATTGGTATACTTCCTCCGAGTGTCATAGGGTACAGTCAGTCAAGTTTTTTTTTTAATTTATATGTCATTTTTAACGATTTATATTTTTTCCAGGTTTAACTTCTAAGACAATAAAATAAGGCGACATCTAACGCCATCTGACGACACTTTGTATATGTTCAGGCAAGTTTAAACAGCATCTAGTAATGAATTTTTTGTTTTTTTTTTCTTTTTTTTTCCCTTCTAATTATAAATCTAGTATTTAATAATAAATGTATTTGGTTTTCCTTTTGTCTTGTGTAAGTTAGATTTCTTTTTAGTCTTACGATTTGTGAGATTTTCGAAGGCAGTAATTTGGAATTGAAGTAATGAGTAAAAGATGGAAAAAGCTGTCGTACGTACATAGATGGCGCTGTATCTAAATATTGAAGTATGTCCATCTCGCTCGCACGTGCTGTATAGCTGTATATCTGTCCCGCTCGCACTGTCGGTCTCTAGTTCCGACATTGTATAACTTATGTATAAATGTTGATATATTTTTCACTTAGACGAAATGATATTCGAGACATTTTAATGTGAATTTGAAGACTGTAAAACGAGTGTTTGGTAGATTTTTTAATAAATTTCCCCCATTTCTATATATATGAGCTGTTATATAAAGCATATCGAGGGGTGAAAGGCTATTTGTTTTAAGCTACATTTTTTGCGGTATTTATTTATCTTAATATATATAAATCTCGTGTCACAATGTTTGTCCTCAATGGACTCCTAAACCACTTAACCGATTATAATAAAATTCGCACACCATGTGCAGTTCGATCCAACTTGAGAGATAGGATAGTTTAAATCTCAAATTATAGTCGCAATTTTAATTTATTGCTAATTATTTGTCTGTTATTATTTGACAGTCACAATTATCTGTTAACTCCAAATGATTCTAACAGATGTCGATACCTTTCGACTGGGTTGAGTAAGTAATCAATAGATGGCGCTGCTATGGTAAATCTACCAACGTGTCATATAAAGCTTATTAACTGCGCGCGGACGGAGTCGCGGGCGACAGCTAGTATATATAAGTCAATATCGCAAAAAATGTCGCTTTAAACAAATAGCCTTTCACCCCTCTATATAAACATTTAGTTACGAATGGACATAAAGTAAAAGCTCATTTAGCAACCGACAATGTCACATGATCTTTGTCGGAATGTAACACGCAAAAAACATGTCAGATAATTTTGCACACTATAATTAATTTACAAACAAACAGACAAGATATAATTCTATTCCTTGTATGGCTTTTTCACCGTAGAATTCTGCTGACGTCTTAATGACTTGTACACAATGCTTGAAGATCGTACACTGGGAATATTAATTTAAACCAGTGATTGTCAAACTTATTTTTTTCACCGCCCCATTTGAAAATCAATTATATTTCAGAGCGCCTCTAATTTTTATTCAGCCCTAAAACTTAAAAACCACAATTTCATTACTTAATTAATTTCAATGCCCCCCATTTTTTGGGCCTCTTATCGCCTTCTCCTAGGTTTTAAACACCTCCAAGGGGGCGTTATCGCCCACTTTGGGAAACACTGATTTAAAGCCTTTATTACAAGGCTACTTAAATCTATCGGCGATTTAAGTTGCTAAGTGACTTATATAATGCAATTTTGTTCTAAGAAAAGTTAGCTGCAATTTTCTAGTTTGCGAAAATGTATACAGTAGTTGCTATTTTATTGAATGCGATGTCTTAATGTAAAATATAGAAAAAGATCATTTTTGTCCTGAAATATATCTCAATTTTTCTTTTTCATTCTTAAAATGGGCAAAGTTTCCTATTAAAAAGCACAAATTCAATGTAGGTAGTTTTATAAAATATAATTTGTAACTACCCACATATTTGATATTGCCAGTACACGATCTTCATAAAAATGTTAAGGTATTTGAAATTATTTAAGGTTATATTTTCATGGTTGTTGTGTTTAGCGTATTGTATATGAAATAGTAAAAGTAACGGTGGAATTCCACTACGGCGAGTTGTAATAAATGTCTGTTTTTTTTTTTGTCAAAGTAAATGAAAAGGATGGTATTTATGGCTAAGAGATTTATGGTTACTTGTAACGTCTCTTTAGTTAAAAAAAAACGAGAATAGTTGTTTTTGGTAATAATTAGTAACATTTTTGGTAAATAAGTTGATATATACTTTAACAAGGTATATAAATAAAGCTGTTTTTTTTTTGCCTTCTATTTTTCTGTCATTAAACTTTGGTTTTTTTTTCTGGTCAAATCACAATATATTTTTTGAAAAAATGACAAAATACTTGTAATTTGTGATAATAAATGCAATATTTAAGATTTTTTTAATGAATTAATAATACGCTAAACGCAAAATCTTTGTTCTGACATCACTAATTTGCTCAATGTTTTTTTTTTTAATTTAATGCCGATTAGAGATTTACTGACATGAGCAAATAATACTAATCGATAAACATCGATATCGATTTAAAGAATCGATTACACGTAATTATATAATAAAAAACTGTATATTGCACTAAATAATAGTAGTTAATAAGAGATATACAGAAAAAAAAAACGAAAATTTTAAGTGTGTGTTGAAAAAAGGTTCTTTTATTTTCTTAGTATGTAAGGATGCTTTTTTTAATTATATTTAGTGTGTGCGACGCGTGTATTTCTACCGTTTATGAATAGAAAAATTCCTTTTAGTAAAAAAAACTACCGAATTCGCACATTTTTTTTTTGATAGTGGCAATACTGGAATTCGCGCGTCGCTCGCGCTTCCTTATTTCGTAACTTATAGGTTATAAAACATCTCTTGACATAGCTAACGTCGCTTCTTTCACTTTGCGTGTAAAAAATAGTTCCTAGTAATTTTAATACAACATTTTATGGGTTTTTTTCGTGTATCAGTGACACAGGAATTGATCAGTACTTCACAAAAAAAATGGCCGTTATTTATGAAAAATATGGATGATAATTAATTAAGATACAAGATTTAGAAAATATAAAAAAAATTATAAAAATCACCATTTTTTAGTATCAAGAGTTGAATATTACAAACTTTCTTAAGGAAAGTATCTCACAGAAGAGAACTTTAGTAATTAAATAAAAGTAATTTCACATTTAAAGAAATATTGAAGTTAAAACTAATTTCTACGTCATTTTATCCAAAATTGAGATAATTTCGAAGATATTTGATGTATGGAAAAAGATAAGGCAACACATCTGAAAATTGTCAACTTGCAGACGTCTATGGTCAATTCACTTTACACCGAAATCATGCAACTGTTTGCTAAGTTGCCATCATTTATCATAAAAAAAAACTTTTTTTTTTTTAAATATAAATCTTTGTCCGTTTCATTGACTATTTCTGTGTCAGTTACAATCAGATATTTGTAATATTTTGGACCGTCCCGTATTGACATTTTATTTATATGCAATTGAGAAATGTTGAGTGTTTCTGATTTGTGTGACAAGGAAGCGAACGAGAGCTTATTCTTAGTACTGCTGCGTTATTATCATGTAATATTTTCATTTAAAAAAAAAATCTGATCATCTCTTTGTCTTTGCTTTTTGATGACGCACTATGTTTACGTTCCTCGAGATCAAGTAAAAGAAAAATAAAAAAATAATACAAAATTAATATTAGATTATTTAACTTCTACAAAATTGTATAATATAATGATTCAGCCTTTAATTAGTTGTAAATAAAATAAGTCGTTAATCGAAAAAGTCATTTTAAGATCTCGGAATATAAAAAAAAATCTCGCATTTCTTTTTTTAAATTATAAAAACAGAGTCCAGTTTTGTCTTATAATGAATTTGTTACATAAATTAGTTAATAAAATTATACGATAAATATTTCACATTCATTTAAATTTAAATAGGGTTATAATAAATTATAACTTTGACAGGTCACGTTTTGGCGGGAAATAAAAAAAATTAAAAAGGCAAAAGCCTCTAAGATCATTGGACATGCATTTTTATTGTAATAATGGTAGTCCTTTAGATTTTTATGATAATAAAATATATGTATATAATATATTTGTATATGCAAAATTAGCGTAAAATTCATTGTTAATTAATAATTAAATAAAAAATGTTACTTTTGACTACTCGTTTTAGAAAAAAATATTAAAAAAAATATATATAAAAAAGGCAAAGGCTTGAAATTAATTATGACACTTAATTTTTTTTCGAACATGTTAATACGCAGCAGTGCAAGAATGTCTTATGAAGAGGTAATTGTTAAGTTTTTTTAAGTTACGTCATTTGTTGCAATTATTTTTTTTTTTTTCGAAAGTACGCCAAAGGAGTGACGACATTGTGCTAAAAGGAACGTAATATGTAGACTACTTACTGTATAAATTGAAAAATGTAACAAAAAAAAATTACCTTGCTATTATTTTATAAGTGGTGTAAAAAAATAAAATGGAATGTGTATTTTCCAATTACTTACAGTGTATACTACATATATATGAAATATGAGATTTCGTCTCGTTGAAAAAAAAACCTTTAATATTTGCTTAGTATATTCTGTAAGTATATTTCTGTTGATCATTTTGATTTGAGCTATAAAAAAAATGATTATTAAAAAATTTGGTTGTTGTAATATAGTTCGAAGTAGTATAACTTAGGAAATAATATAGGTGTACTTTTTGGAATAAAAATTAAGAAAATATGTTTTGTAAGCTTGCTGGGCGTCGATCGAATGCGTTACTAACCAAGGAATGTGGAACAATATCTCGCGACTTTCCCGCTAAAACTGAACACCGGATTTCGTTTTCGATTCGGCGCCATTTAAGGCTGTAAGTTATATATTATATACATATTATATTGATTAATAAATTAATAATAAAAAAACAATTGGTTTGTTTTATTTAAACGTCTTTTTTTTATATGATCAATATCCAAGTAATCAAATACGTGGCTTATTTGTCTACAAGCTTTTGCTTTATTGTGCAGTGCAGTGTTGCCAATGAAAATTTTTACCCGGCCAATATTGTGTATAAAGGGTGTTTTGGAACGAAGTTCCTTATCGCGCGTTGTGAAAGGGGGCTAGACGGAAAAAATTCTTAGGAAAAGTTGTCACGACACTTTTTGCTATAGTAAGTATGTTAACGACGAATGAGCGCTACTTCACCATGGCAACCACGTGACAATATATAACGAAAATTCATAGAAATAAAATGTACTTCTTGTGAAGACTTAAGTTTTTTATTCATAGAATAAACATTGGTTCCTTCACTAATTAATCGAAAGGAACTTCGTTCCATTTGGGTGTCCCAACACACCTCTCAAGTTTTTTTTTTTATTGAAGGTCAGTGTGAATACATTTTCAACATTTGCCAAATGTCACTGTTTTTACGATGTTTGCAAGTAATTAATCTTTATTTTATAACAATCACAACATAAGCATTAACATTTTAGATTAAATTATTTCTGGTACAAAAAAATTGTTAATTAATGATTATTGTCGGAATGAAAGAAAAAGAAAATTATGTATATTTTCAAAAAGCCATAGGCCATTGGGTTGCGGCCGTAGCATATTCTAACCTGAAAGCCGTAGAACACGATAATTGCAGTAGTATTGGCAACACTATGTCTTCAATGGCCCATAGACAAATATTTCCTTTTTTAAATTATCAAACAAAAACGAGAAATTTATGATATTACGATCGAATATCATCCAGCAAACTGTTACCATAATAGCAAGCAATAGCAATTTAGGATTTTATAAGTTTCAAGGATTGTGAGTGTTGATATAAAAATATATACTGGGTAGGAGATAAATGTCCTCAACTATAAATAATAAACAAAATGAGTACAAACTACATTTATTTTACATTATTAAGATTGTATAAATTTCCTTTCAGGTAAACCGAAGAGTTTTCTTACAGCTGAACCATAATTCTTTACAGTATCTTCATTTTCTCCATCATTCATTAAACTAGAGACGGCTTCCTTGTAACCATTTGCATTAGAAATCTTAGATATATCATAATTCTTATATTCCTCATCTGTTATATTTATTTCTTGATTATTACAACGTAAGTGCCAATTAACTAAACTCTTCTTAGATGCATTATTATCCCAATCGTAATACTCCATATCGTCTTCACATTTTTCTTTCTCCCATTCTTCAACGTTCCACGATTCATGATAACACGCTGTTAATAAATAATTCACATAGTCCAAATTTTGTTTCCTCATCGGACACCTATCAGATATAAATGTAACGAAATCCGTCTTCTCATCATAACAATCACCGACTAACCTTAGAAATTTATCTTTAGCATGCTTATCTAAGTTTAAAGTTGATAATTTCACTCTCAAGTGAACAATCCTGGCTAATGGATTACGAATAGTGGGACTAGCATGACAGTAGTCAGATGTAATAACTTCAACGGGGTAATGTTTTGCAATAGCATCTTCGGAATTAAGTAATTTTGGCCATTCCGTACAATATTTTTTGATTGCTTCGCATTGTGTTTTTATAGCAGGTGGTGTTAGATGCAGGAAGTTGGGTATCTTCATAAGCTCGGCATTGGCTTTCTTGCCAGGCGGTGCCTGACCTTTGGGAACATAGCCTTGACGGAGAGGTAATGGCACAGATGAAGGATGGAAGGTTTTAGGACCTGGCCAGACATTGCCCCAATTCTGGAAGTTAAATTATGATCATATTATCTTTTAAACATAAATTATCTAACTTATAAAAGTCACAAATATAAAATTGTAAGGAGGTATATATTGTTAATTAAAAAAAATGAATGTTACGGAAGAACGGAGCATCCTGCTACAAGTATTCTATACTTAAAAGGATGCTCCAACAACTGATGTAATATGTATAAGTGCTTTTTTGTTTAAATAAAGTATTATTATTATTATTGTAGATGCATTGTCTACCTTAAATCTATGTATGGAGAATGGGATGCACAGAAATAACATATTTCCCCTTGCTATGCATCCCCTCCTCCGAGAAATCCCCATCCCATTCCCGTCTTTTCATTTATAAGGAAAGGATGAGGACGAGGACTAAAATTAGACCTTCAGTATCAAAATCATCAAACGGTACATGGAATTGGTTCCACTTCACGCCTGTCTCCTGTGGGGTTGTGATATAGCACCGGGGTGACCAATTCATACAACAGATGCTGTTGCTGGAGTCTACTACTGGTACTTGGTTTTAATTGGCATACATATTCAAAATGTTTGTGTGAATTTTATAATGGTACTATTTTAAATGTATACTGTTGGTTTCTTTTAATAAATAAATAAATTATTGATTATTTTTTATTCAATAATTAGAAATTTATTGTACTTTGAGCTTGAGTATTAGTTTTTTTGTTCTTTTACATAGATTTATAAGTTAATCAGTTTGTTTCTTGTGTTATGTTTTATGTTCTTTGTGTATGTAACAAATGTTTTTCCTTTTTTTTTTTGTAATACAGACTGAATATATTTATAAAATAAACAGCATTAATTGTTATTGATTAGAAACTATGGACTTGAAAACATTTTATGCTAGTGGTTCTTAAAATTAAATATACTTTGAAACCAAACCATTATAAAAAAAACACAAAACATGAATCGAAAGACTATAATTCAAAATGGAATGAACTTGGATATGTGGAATACGTAAAAATATGCACCCCTCCAGTCAATCGTCAGTTGTGTAAAAACTAACTTAAAAATATGTCTCACCTGATCAGTGGCCATTTTATCGGCACGATCTGGTTGTATATTAACTTTTCTAGCTGTTCTCTTTTGCTGTCGATCTCTTTTCTTTAATATATCTAGTACACGAAATTCTTCATCTTCCTCTTTTCTCACTGTTTCCGCTGTTGTAGAATTGAACCGCCATAGTACTTGTACGTTAAATATAGTACCGAGACTACCCGGTTTATTATATTTGATGAACACACTCATGTTTGCCGTAGAAATAATTTTATAAATCAATTTCAGTAAGCCATTTTTACTTTTTAGGTTATACTTTCAACCAAAGACAGAACTCAAAGATTAAAGAGTAAGTTCTAACGTCAAAAGTACACCAAAGAATAAAAAATATCTACTTAATCTGAAATTATTCAAATTTTTGTGAGACAAGATCATAAAGGGTTAAACACTCACTTACTGGTAAAGTGAGCGACAGGCCGAGTACGCGTAATAAGTCGGTGACGACACCGAACAAAAATAAGTGAGTGTTTAGCCGTTTACATATTAGTATAAGAACAAACGGCGTATCATATCTTAACAAGAATAAATGTCAATTGAAGTTTTCTTGCTTAACATAAGACCTGTAATTTACATATTACCAATAAAATTGTATTGTAAAAAGAATAAAAATCAAGACAACTACAAAATTAAACTTTGTTTCTCTAGTAATTTCAAACCTAAATTGGCTCTTAGAAAGCAAACATATTCACCAATAATTTAAAACTATAAAAATATGAAACAAATTGAATTTACCTACATGTTACACATTTATGATATTGATTTCAATATTGAAACAATAAAAATAAAATATAAATATAGCATTGCATTTGTTTGAAATTTAGAGTGTGTTGCAGCAAAAATGTTGCAAGACATTTTGCTAATGACATTTTACTTTATAAAATTTATTTACGCCGACACCGGAAGTAACGTAGACAGTGACGGTAATAACTTTTTTTTTAACTAATTGAATTAAATTGCTAATTTTATGATGCGTAATTCCGCAATAATAACATTAATACTTATCCGTTATCTTATTCTAATAACTTAATTATCCGAAGTAGTTTTGGCGACAGGTAGGCCGGTCGTAAAAATTTAAGCCAAAACTATAAGGTTTATAAATGCTTGTACGCAGACCTAACGTGAGTGAGATAAGGCCTGGGAGATGCGACACAATGTAAAAATTATTTCGAAGTTTTAAAAGAATTTATGAAGAAAACATCCTCTTAATTAGGGTTAAGCTCTTGATTTGTAATCTGCAGGTCCTAGATTCGAATCCCACCTTATACCAATGGGTTTTCCGATTTTCATTTTATATATGTACAATTATCCGACAATCTTACGATGAAGGAAAACATCGTGATGCAACCTGCACATATCTGAGAAGAAATTCAAACATATGTGTGAAGTCAACCAACCCGCACTAGGCCAGCGTGGTTGACTATGGCCTAGTCCCCCCTAACTTGGGGTAGGCTCTGAGCCCACTTAGTGGGGACGTATAGTGAGCTGATGATGATTATCTTAATAAAACGATATGGTTCTTACTTTTTATTGGAACGAAGTTCCTTATCGCGCGTTGTGAAAGGGGGCTAGACGGAAAAAATTCTTACGAAAAGTTGTCACGACACTTTTTTCTATAGTAAGCTATTGTAAGCTGTGCGGCGTCGCATGTTTCTCTGTCTGTCTCTCTCTCTTATAGAAAGCAAGCCAGATATTTTCATTTCTATTTCGCATTGAACAGTGTGGTGTCGCGACTTAAAAAAAAATAAAAAAATATATTTTATTACAATTTAATACAAAGGAATTTATTACAATTCCTTCACTAATTAATTGAAAGGAACTTCGTTCCATCCGGGTGTCCCTTGACACCTCTCAAGTTTTTTTTTTACCTATACAATACCAATACTTGCCGAACAAAGATTTGTCTCATGCTAAATATTTTCTAAATTAATCCCCAAAAGACCATTAAAAAAGTACAAATGTGGTAGTAAGTGTCACCATCTCTTTGTCCTTATCACACTGTTAGTAAATGGATACAATCTTTCAAGCAATCCATCTCCTCTAACCTACATCAAAGTAAATTACAGTAAATTTTCATTTGTTCCCAGTTGTCAAGAAAGAAGATCTTATATATTGGCCAAATGCCTCCATACCTTTTTATATAGATCCAGATCATTATGGTAAGAATATAACTATCTTTTACGTCACTTAACAATGGTAAAGCCCACAATATGATTAGCTGCTGTACTTATGTGCCGCTCAGACGGTGCAAGACGACCGCGGTAAGGTACAGACCGGTAAGGGACCGACTAGGGTAGGTAATGTCACTTCGTTTTTTAGAGATATCAAATCTCATTTGTTTTTTAAAATACTTCGCCTTGTTAAATTATTTTTTTATAGTAGTAGGTAGCACACGAACACGCAGCCACCTGATCTCGTTATCTGACATCTAGATGACTTTATCATTGTCTTTTTTAACAGATCATGAACAGTCTCTTTCAATTATGACATCACTCTCGTTGTTCTCTTTCAAAACATGTTTGAAGTTCAACCCTGTGCTTGTAAAGCCGACTTCGTCACAGCATGTTATGGTCTTTGAAAATCCAAATGGAGTCAGAAAATGTATTTTCAATACGGAAGGACATTCAACAACTGAACCACATGTAAGTTCACTAAGAAATATTGAAAAAAAAATTAAAGTCTAAAGACATCACGATTGAAAAAGTTTTAAAAAACAGCGGAATCATTCTGCTGCTACAATTTGTCTAATTTGTAAACCCTTAACTTTCGCCTATAGTACACCGCTGTTGAGTCTACCGTGGACCCAGTACCGGCATTTTACACAGTCAGTTTACAGTTCGAATTACTCAGTTTCACGTAGCGCTGTTACCCTCCTCTAAAAACATGGTAGATAAAAGGAGGCGCTTTAGAAATCCCGCCCGGGGTACGAGCAGCAATAAAACTGACACTGCGTGTACCTCATGCAACTAAGAGCTGTTACCCTCCTCTAAAAACATGGTAGATAAAAGGAGGCGCTGTAGAAATCCCGCGCGGGGTACGAGCAGCAATAAAACTGACACTGTGTGTACCTCATGCAAACTAAGCGCTGTTACCCTCCTCTAAAAACATGGTAGATAAAAGCAGGCGCTGTAGAAATTCCGCCCGGGGTACGAGCAGCAATAAAACTGACACTACGTGTACCTCATAAACTAAGCGCTGTTACCCTCCTCTAAAAACATGGTAGATAAAAGGAGGCGCTGTAGAAATTCCGCCCGGGGTACGAGCAGCAATAAAACTGACACTGAGTGTACCTCATTCAAACTACTTTGGGAATCAGTGATAAAATATATTTTTAGCGAATAACACTCGGCTACGCGTGTCTGAAGTCTCCGCAGTTAGAGATGATGGTGATGCGTGGTCTCGGCTTCGGGTTTGAACACAACCGCGCAAGTAGAGATATCTACATCGACGTGCAATTCGAGAACATTGATTCAGGTCAGTTTAATTATTTTACTTTGTACGTCATCACGGTTCTTGAATATAGTGGGCATATAATGTTTATGACAATTGTCATGATATCGTCATGAACAAAATTTATATTAAAAACTAGCTTTTACCCGCGACTCCGTCCGCGCGGAATAAAAAAAAATAGAAAACGGGGTAAAAATTATCCTATGTCCGTTTCCTGGTTCTAAGCTACCTGCCCACCAATTTTCGGTCAAATCGATTCAGCCGTTCTTGAGTTATAAATAGTGTAACTAACACGACTTTCTTTTATATATATACCTATAGATAGATAGATTGTGCAGCGCTTAGACCAGTGTTTCCCAAAGTGGGCGATAACGCCCCCTTGGAGGCGTTTGAAACCTAGGAGGGGGCGATAAGGGGCCCAAAAAATGGGGGCATTGAAATTAATTAAAGTAATGAAATTGTGGTTTTTAAGTTTAAAGGCTGAATAAAAATTAGGGGCGCTCTGAAATATAATTGATTTTCAAAGGGGGCGGTGAAAGAAATAAGTTTGACAATCACTGGCTTAGACTGTTCAGTTTTTTCTTATCGTTGCCGACAGTTAGTGCAATATGAATTAACGCATATTGACTAAATAATTCCACGAGTTATCGCATATTGTGTTATTTCTGATTACGTAGTTGACGTAATATATTACGAGAATAATGTCTTAACAAAGGGTAATTGTACGACACATTATAAAATAAACATTAACAACTGTTAAATAATGATGCAGCCAGACTAAATGTGATACGATTCTAGTACATCTTTCTAACTGTATTTATTCATTAAAAAAAATCGTATAAATTTCTTCAAATATCTTTACGGCTCAACTTCGCGCGAATCGCTGCGGAGAACACAACGGTGTAACGGAATGAGAGGGAATTGCGCAGCGTGCAGATGATCCTAGGCCGCCAAAATATTTAAAAACATACTGTTTATCTATCATTCTCGTTGAAAAGACAGTAATACATACTAGTCAGTTTACCGAGTATTAAAATAAATTCTTTTGTGACCAATTTAGATGACTGAGGTGCATAGGTGGGCACAGTTAATCAAAAAGTTAACTTCGTTAATCGTTAATTCGTTAAATGAAAATTTAACTTCGTTAATCGTTAAAGCGTTTAATTTACGAAAATTTAACGCAAGTTAAAGTTAACAGTTAAAGTTAATTTTTGTTTATATTACGAGTATGAGGCGCAAGCGGGAAATGGCCATATGAATAATCTCCGAATCGTATGGACCGATTTTGTCGAGACTTTCAATAGAACTTAGGCTATTTTTTACTGCGCTTACGAAATCTGGGGCCATCGCTAATTCTATCTATAGTTTAGTTATATAATATACGAAAATATAATTTAGACAATAGGAGCGATGTACTAATGCCTGTACCATAATAATGACATAGCATGCACTAGTTACACATACTTATATACTACACTGACAATGATGGACAATTGACTTTTTCAGTCAATTTTTTTATCGACAATCCGACCTCACGGAATTAGAGAGCTCACTAAATTTAGACAACACAAATTTTCTATTAAACTGTGAGACCTGGTAATATTCAAAAGAAAATAATCAAAACTTTTGTGCAGTATTTACATGTATCTGTTACTATTTGCACCCGTATATTCATTTGCTCATGCTCCCACAATTGAACATTTAATATTTATGTATAACTAACTTTTACCCGCGACTCCGTCCGCGCGGAATAAAAAATAGAAAACGGAGTAAAAATTATCCTATGTCCGTTTACTGGTTCTAAGCTACCTGCCCACCAATTTTCAATCAAATCGATTCAGCCGTTCTTGAGTTATAAATGGTGTAACTAACACGACTTTCTTTTATATATATAGATTTGGTAATACTTTTGGAACGAAGTTCCTTATCGCGCGTTGTGGGCTAGACGGAAAAAATTCTTACGAAAAGTTGTCACGACACTTTTTGCTATTGTAAGTATGTTAACGACGAATGAGCGCTACTTCACCATGGCAACGACGTGACAATATATAACGAAAATTCATAGAAATTAAATGTACTTCTTGTGAAGACTTAAGTTTTTTATTCATAGAATAAACATTGGTTCCTTCACTAATTAATAGAAAGGAACTTCGTTCCATCCAGGTGTCCCTTGACACCTCTCAAGTTTTTTATTTTTTATTTTAGCTAAGGACCCACGAACAGACTTATCATTTTTTACGTACTTTTTATTTCTTAATATAGAAATATAGATTTATTAATAAAACTTCTAACATCTCAACGCATCAAACTGTACAACTGAGATGCCTTCGATAACTGCTATCATCTAATGATCTATCGTCCGATCTATTGTTATATGTTAAATAAAGTTAAATTACTCTCAGTGTATAGAGCATACGTTACACGACATAACGAACACAACCGATCGCGGGTGATGTCTTCTCTCTTTCTTATCACCTATAAAATCGTTATAGTTAATTAGTAAGAATATGGTTTTGAATTATTTTCAACGACATTCGATTAATTTTAAAATAAACTTTCGATATACGTAAAAAAATCGATGTCTTTTTGTAAAGGTCACTTGTGGCGACATTTCATATATTAAATTTAGTATAACACAGTTTAACATTATTTCACTAACATAATTATTTTATCTTTTTCCTCATTCTTTCTCGTTTTGTCGTATACTTTTTTTGTAAACAAACAAATTATCTTCGCTATTGTCTTTGTGCAGCGCATGTGCATCCCCGACCATTAGAAGGGTTGGGGCCATAAATCTGTGCGGCTGTCCATTTGATCCTTTGTTCATATTTTTGTTGTTGTTAAAATTATTTTTCGTAGACGATGAAGAAGCCCCAAAAAAACGAACGACGGTAATAAACACCTAAATCCCTTTTGTTTTTGAGGAACGTTTATTGCGTGCACATTTCGTCTTTCGAATTTTTAAATTTATTTTTCATTGTTTGTTTCTTATCTACGCAATGACAAAAAATCCTATTTGTACGCTTTTTCAAATGAACCATAAACTATTTTTTTTTTTATATTTTTTATTGTCTTTAAACTCGAACATTAAAATAAACATTTTTGTCTGCAACAAAGTTTAGTTATATTTTAGGTACGACGTTGAAGAGTAATGCACACTCGATTATTTTGATTGCAATTCAACGCAAAGTTTATCTTTTTTTAATAGATTTTGCGTCTCACGTATAACAATTATTGTATTAAGAGTAAAGTGTTTTCGAACCTTATGTTGATTTTATAAC
This sequence comes from Papilio machaon, assembly GCF_912999745.1. Lineage (NCBI taxonomy): Eukaryota > Metazoa > Arthropoda > Insecta > Lepidoptera > Papilionidae > Papilio > Papilio machaon. The sequence continues at coordinate 2,079,138 of NC_060014.1, forward strand.
AAAGTCTTTTTCTAAAAAAAGCAAGTTTAAAACCAGTTTTAATGTGAATAAAATGTAATAAAGACTTTTCGGGGTATTTGTGTAAATGTGAAATAATTATTAAACTTTGAAGGTGTCTAGCGCCTAAACTTCGCAATATTTGATAGAGGTAAGTTTGTTTAAATCGTCACTATTTTCTAACAAGGATTCTGTGGTACTCTTTTGATCACGTCTATCCCGGCCGCTCGGTGTATTGTATAACATGCATCACACTTGCTCGTTCTCGTTCTCTCTCGTTCTCGGTCACCATTCGACTCGCCGACGGTCGCCGAACATAGCCGAACTTACGAATGTAGCTTGATGCATAATTTAAATAATTAAAATGACAACACGTCAATAAGTGTCTATTGTAACAATTAACGGACTAAATTAACGGAAGTAGAATTTAACGGAAGTTAACAAGAGCGTTAACACTTTTTGAATTTAACTTAAAAGTTAATCCGTTAAGGAAAATGTTAACTTCGTTAATTAACGATTAACGGATTAACGAGTTAATGCCCACCTTTGCTGAGGTGTAATTCGATCCTTATTCTTTGGAGTCTCGGAGGCGTTCACTCGACATCAACCAGTACCAGCGAAAATGACGTAGCAATCGGCGATGTCGAGAGAACGCCGCGTAGATCGCTTGGCCCGACTGTACAGGGTAGGCGAGAAGTTTACGAGTGCGCTATAACCTTGACAAATTAATTCATAAAACCGATAAATTTCGGGTGCTCTTAATACCGCCTTTTAATTAAAAGACTCGTTGCAATAGTTTAGAAATTGTTTATTAACATTGTACTGAACAATAGTGTCACGGTAGTGCACGAAATCATTGTGAAAGTATTCAAATTTATTTATAACGCTTAAATTAAAAAGAATATGAAATTCAAAACACGTCAGCAATGTTTTTTTTTTTAGTTGTTTTGTTAAAATTGTTAGATAAATTTCTATTTACAACACAATACAATTAGAAATACTAATATTACATTAGTTTTATGAACAAAAGTGTTTTATCAGAAGTCTTGAAATCTTAGCATTAAGTTCACTTTATGTCTATGGTGAAAAATATTTCAACTTCGGATTGGAACGAAACATACTGATGCATAAGTAAATATTACTCTTTTATAAATGATTTCAAATATCTTCACGACTCTTAACTTCTTACGAGTCGCTGCGCAGAACACAAATTAAGGTGTTGCGAGGGGTATCGAGATGCGGGGGGAGGGGATTGCGCAGCGCGCCGATGACCTTGGGCCAGAAAGGTATTTAAAAAGAATTAGGTATATTAGTGGGGATAAATAACCACGTATGTACATGTAGTAGTAACAATATTAAGTAGGTAAATGTGAGTGACCGTGTGTTTCTGAGTTCAAAATTTCTATAAAAAACACTAGCTGTCGCACGCGACTCCGTCCGCGCGCAGTTAAAAAAAAAAAAAACCAAAAAAAACAAAATGAAAAATAGATGTTGTCCGATTCTCAGACCTACTGAATATGCTCACATAATTTCATGAGAATCGGTCAAGCCGTTTCGGAGGAGTACGGTGACGAAAACTGTGACACGAGAATTTTATATATTAGATATCGTCATCCCTGTTTTAATTATTACGAATTTGATCTCAGAAACCCATGGTTAGAGTCATGTGAAGATTTATAGTCGTATTGTATTGTTTGCAACATTACTTAGTACATTACTTGTGTAAATGAACCAACTTAATAAATACTAGAGATAACGGAGCGATAAGTTTAATAAATTATATTAAATTAAAATGTATAGTGATGCCAATGATTTCTAAATTTTTTTGAAAAATCGATTTGCAATCTTAAATCGATTTTGTGGCATTTTATTTAATTTAATAATTGCAAAGGAAATAATGCTTAACCATTCAGTACCGGTCTCAATGAACAGACAATAAATTCTAGAAATAACTGTCAATTAAACTATTCGTTTTTTTCACATTTTATAAACAACGACTTCCAATTAATTTTCAGGCACTCATATTAAATTTCGTAAATATTTTGTTATTGCATAAATATAAGTAACACTGAATAAAGCGTTAAAGTAATTTAATAAAAAAAATATTAAAAACTTTATTTTTTATTTCATAATATATATAAATACAAGAAAAAGTGTAACTAATTTGTTAAATAAAAATAACGAATTCCATATACCGTTAGCAGTTACCGATTTGTCGAAACGTTTTATAACATCTTGACCTGATTTCTACTTATTATAAAGTACCAAACTAAATGCTATGTACGCTGCTTAATAATTTCAATGAAACTCTAAATTGCTCGACCTTGTTTTGATGACCTTATAAAATCATAAAATCCGACAGAGCAAATGTTTTAACAGACTATCTAAAACAATGTAGTAATTTGTACAGATACATATAAAAATGTGTACTAATGAATGACCTTTGCCTATTTAAAAACAATCAAAAAAAACAAATAGTTTTAAGTTATACGCTTTTCATCCACAATATTATTATAGAACTAGCTTTTACCCGCGACTTCGTCCGCGCGAAATAAAAAATAGAAAACGGGATAAAAATTATCCTATGTCCTATTCCTGGTTCTAAGCTACCTGCCCACCAATTTTCAGTCAAATCGATTCAGCCGTTCTTGAGTTATAAATGGTGTAACTAACACAACTTTCTTTTATATATATAGATAAAAGTGTTATTATTTATTACAGTTACACATATTATTTTTAAAAATTATAATTGAAATAAAGTTTTATAAAATCGATTAATATTATTATAAATCGATTCGAATTTGTGTCATAAGAAGTAATCGATTTAAAGCAAGTCATCGTGCGTCACTAGTAACAACCTAATCATGCAATGAACCAGCTATTGTGTTTACCACGTTTAGTCGCATTTATAACGTCGGTGTGTAAACATGTCTCCGTTAGTTCAGTATAAATTGTACGAAAATATATTTATAGAAACGAATATTCAATCTCCTGATTACGATGGTGTTATTCTTATTGTGTACCCTGAAGAATTGAACATATCTTTGCCGAGACATATTGGAAGTTTCGTTGAGGGGATTCGGAAATTGGATAAGCATATACATAAAGTAGCGACAGTTTGGCATTGTGATTACGTTTCTGGAGGACGGATAATACTTACCCCAACTGAGAATATAACACCATATCATGATGCTAGTATTATTAAAGAAGCAGTAAAGAAAGGTATGCTACGAGCTCTAGACGCGGGAGTCAAGAAGCCATTGCTGGTCGTCCAAGATGTTGTGAATTTCCCAGATGGTCAACTAACCGGTATACTTGGTGCATTAGAAGCATTTTACATCCCTCTACAGATGAGAGAGAGAGATGATACGAAGAATTTCATACGTTTAGGATTGTACGCGGAAGAAACGAAGACAGAAGACTTCGAAAGGGTTATAAGGAATGCTATAGCTTTAGAAAGATCTAGAATAATGACGAGAGATATTGCCGGAGGTGATCCTGAGAGAATGTCACCAGCTAATATCGTGGAATACATCAAAACTTCTTTTGCTGGCATCACTAATATCACCATTAAAGTGGTAGACGATGAAAAAATAATAGCCCAGGAATATCCTCTTTTAGCTGCTGTTAACCGTGCAGCCAATCATGTGGACAGACATAAGGCAAGAGTGGTAGAATTGGAGTACAAGCCTCATGATTCCAGTAGAGTGACCGAGACTCTAATGTTAGTAGGTAAAGGCGTGACATACGACACAGGGGGCGCTGATATCAAGATTTCTGGCAAAATGGCGGGCATGTCAAGAGATAAGAGTGGAGCAGCTGCTGTGGCTGGTTTTCTCAAAGCCTGTTCGATTCTTAAACCACCACATTTAAAAGTCGTAGGAGTGCTTTGCCTTTGTAGGAATTCTGTAGGATCGGATTCATATGTATCCGATGAACTACTGATCTCCAGAAGCGGGAAGACAGTTAGGGTTACGAATACAGACGCTGAAGGTCGTCTGGCGATGGCAGATGCATTGTTCAAGCTATCCGAAGAAGCTGCTAACGCAATGAACCCCCATTTATACACAATAGCTACTTTGACTGGTCACGCTAGAGCTTGTTATGGGAACTACGTTGCTGCGATGGACAACCATAGCGCAAGAGCTACTAATCATTCAGCTAGACTGCAGTTCAGTGGTGGTAGGATGGCTGAAGGTATCGAAGTGTCTACAATCAGACCAGAAGATCTTGCAGTGAATGTGGGTAAATGTAAAGGCGATGATCTAGTTCAGTACGATACGGATGCTAAATGTCGTAACCATCAGTTGGCAGCTGGTTTTCTGATTAAAGTTGGAGGTTTGGAAGATAAGAATATAAAGTACACGCATTTGGATATAGCTGGTGCTGCTGGGATGCCTCCTGAAGAGCCAACTGCTGTACCCGTGTTGACACTTTGTCATGCCCATAAAGTTTTATTGTAACCAGAGGTATAAAGAAATTGTAATTTTGTACAAGATGATATATCAATTTTTAGCTGAAACTATAATGAATTTATTGCGTAATTTCAGCACTGGAGTGTACGTTGTTTAAGAATTTATATAATAAAAAATGACAACACTGACAGACGCCATCTTGTATAAAATAATTCCTACACCGTTATTTGTAATCTTTTGAGTATTTGTTAAAATGTTGTATTTTTTATATGTTAATTTGATACATATTGTTTTGCATAATACATTCGATTTTTTTTTTACATTTATGTATACTTGTAAAATTAAGAAAAATATACATGTGAATAGTTGGCGACCTAATAACATTTGTTAAATGAATTTTTGTACAAGCATTGTTTACTTTACTTTTAAGAAAAAAAGTAACAACAATTTAACATGTTTTAAATACGCCATTACTTATTATAGCTTTTAATCCAAAAAAAAAATGTTAATTAATGTTGAATTTTGAACAAAAAACGTAGAAATCGATTTAATTTAAATGTTGCCATTGATTAAATTCGTTACAGAGTTTTGTTATTCATTTAACTTTTTAAATAATAGAAATGCATTTATGAAAAAAGTTAAATAGATAATAAACTTATCATTGTTCAATAAGAGAATATAATTTGTTAACTTTTTATTTTATTTACACAATAAAGTGATTACAAAATATGCTTAGGTTTTTATTTATCCGCCTTTTGTTTGCGAATATTTTTAATTTTAGTATCCGAGTCCAATGAAGGTGTGATCGTGTAAAAATATTATCATTAAATAATGATAAGATATAAATTAGAATAGATAACAAAATTAGCATTTAAAATAGATTTGAAAAAGTATTTGGGCATTTGTTATCTTTTGAATTCTATAAAAAAATTATATGCTAAGTTGAGTAAATAAGGTTGAGTATAACTCGATTAGGATCGATATCAATTTTACTAATATTATAAACTAGCTTTTACCCGCGACTTCGTCCGCGCGGAATAATAAAAATGCACACAAGATAAAAAAGTTCCTATGTCCGTCTCCTAGTTCTAAGCTACCTCCCCATCAATTTTCAACTAAATCAGTTCGACCGATCTTGAGTTATAAATAGTGTAACTAACACGACTTTCTTTTATATATATACTAGCTTTTACCCGCGACTCCGTCCGCGCGGAATAAAAAATAATTAAAAAAAAACGGGGTAAAAGTTATCCTATGTCCTTTTCCTGGTCCTAAGCTACTTGCCCACTAATTTTCAGACAAATCGATTCAGCCGTTCTTGAGTTATAAATGGTGTAACTAACACAACTTTCTTTTATATATATAGATAAGATAGATAAGAAGCTGTCGCCTCCTCTTTCTTCCCTAATAAGAAAAAGGTGGAAAGAGAATGAGGAATAAAAATTAAGCCTCCGGCATGCATACTCATCAGACTGTACACGGAATTACTTCTACTTGACGCCTGTCATTTGTGGTCATGGTATTGCACCGAGTGAGACCAATTCGTGCACCCAATAAATATTGTTGTTGCGGTACCTACCACTTTTAAATTTACTATGTATGACTTATGTAATCTTTCATCAGATGCAATGGAGTTGTTCGCAAAAGATGGCAAACTACCGCAAGAGTTACGTCCTCTACAGTACGACGTCAACAGCGTAACACACTTTGGGGAACGAGAATTCAGTAAAAATGGACATAGGACTATCATATTTAAGGTAAATACAGGGGGATGTTTACACGAGTACAAAATGACACGTTCACTCCATTCTGGACTCCTAAAAAGCTTGTATTCTGTAAATTTAATGTTAAAAATTTCGTCTCGGGGCTGACATAATATGTAATGAATTGTATTTTGACTTTTTAATTACTTTTTGGCTTTAAAAGGTCAGTGACTTATTTATTGTGCAAGGCAGAAAGTAATGCAGATGCAAAAAACGTAAGACCGCATACAGTGGAATGCATTGCTGAAGCCTACGTCCAGAAGTGGACAGATAAAGGCAGATGATGGTGAATCTAGATGATTAAGGAGGTTAAAACTATAACTAGACCAAGCGCAAATAGATTTAGTCTACTTTTTGCATTGAGGTTGCATCTAAGTACAGCTACTAAGTTGCTAATTACAGAGGACGCTAGTGTTAAACCTCTTTTTCACTAAGCGATTAGTTCCGCAAATCTGCATTAAGTTTTACACCAATTTCAGGACAACACAATACGTCAGAACCGTAACGGACTCTCAGATACAGACATACGTAAGATAGAGATAATATACGGCCCTGAATGCCAGAAGAGAGATCGACAAGAGAAGATAGATCAGTGTCAAAATTATCCAGGAGTAGCTAGAAGGAAACGGGACATAGATCTAAGTGCCATTGGTCCCAGTCTTCGAGTCAACCGTGATATCACCGCACCACCGATAAACATAACAGATATAAAGAGCAGCTTAGATCATCTAGGTATAGAAAATGAAGTAAAAGAAATATTAGAAAAAGTCTACACAGTTATATCATTAGCTTTAAAAAATGCTAGAAGTAAATATTGTAACAAAACAACTGATCTAAGATCGAAAACAATGGAAACATCTGATGTATTAGGAATGGTGGAAATAGTTACTGAATATGCTAAATCTATAGCTGATCATGCAGTTGAAAATAAAACAGAATTCTGCGAAGCATCAAATTCTATTGACCAATACCATGTAGCCAGATGTAATCATTTTACGGGTAACCAATGTAAAATGATTAAATCAACAAAATACGGTAATATAAAATATTCAACCAATCACAGACCACAATATCCATTCTCGACGAATCTATATAGAGATTTGAGTAAATATGAAAAATCTAAATCCAGAAACGGCAATGAAACTATTGAAGGAATTAAAAAGGTTAGACGCAAACGAGCCTTAGGTACAACTGAAAAAATGCATTTAAATAATAAAGATATCACAATGAAAGAAACTAAAACATCAATAAGTACGATGAATACAACTAAAACAATAAGGGGACAGACTAAAAATGTAGATACGAAATCGACTAAAATTGAGAAAGAAATTATCAAAGATTCAACAGCGGATATTCGGAGACGTTTCGGTGATTTTCGGTAAGAAATAATATTTTACTAGTAGATTAATTCGAACATATTCTATGATATATATTTTTTTTACATCAAAAATTGGGAAAAGAGCAAACGACCACCTGGATTCGCCGAAATAGCGAGGCGAACGTTGCCCATAGACATCCGCAAATGCAGATGCGTTGCCTACCTTTAATCAACGGAGAAGGGGACGCACAGAAACAGGACATTTCTCCTTCCTATGCATCGCCTCTTCCGCCAAATCAACTTTCCCTTCCCATCCTTTCCTAATAAGAAAAGGGTGGGAAGGGAAAGAGGACTAAAATTAGGCCTCCGGTACCACACTCATCAGACGAAACGCGGAATTGCTTCCACTTGACGCCTGTCTTCTGTGTGGTCGTGGTATTTCACTGATCGAGGCCAATTCGTGCACCCAACAAATATTGTTGTTGCGGGATCTACCACTGCTATATTTTTTTATCCATTTCCTTTTTATATCAACATTAAATGTGTCAAATCTTACGTTCATCCGTTGCCGCGATTTTATTGTTTTTGCAAAAAAAAATTGTTTCAGCTATCTATAGCTATTAGTATATATGTTAGAAAGAGGAAAAATTTGATTGTTTGTTTGATTGTATTGAATAAACTCCGCAACTACTCAACATATTCAAAGAATTCTTTCACTGTAGAGAATGTATCCTATCCCCGGATGACATAGGCTATATTTATTACTAGATTTTTTTATATTGAGCGGACGAGGTTGCGGGCAACTGCTAGTGTTGAATACAATTATTAAACATTAGATTGTGTTTACATTTTAGTGTACACAAACAGAGAAAAGATGAAAAACCGGAAATGTTCGAATCAGAAATGTCACTGGAGTCGAAATCAAAAGAGGTTATAGTGAAGAAGAGACCAAGTTCAAAAAGTCATCGTATGCAGAAGAAAAAAATGTCCAATAATTGGTAAAGATCATTTTATTAATAAATGTTTAACCAATATCAGTACATTTTCATTTAATCCTTTAAAGTATAGATAATAGGATATTTTTCTTATCTTAAAGATTACTCGGTAATTTCTATTTGAAAAAAAAAAGTTCAACATTTCTTATACATTTTTTTTTCTCATTCTGATCTTTATATCAATAAAAACTTTTTTTGTCTTTGGTAAAAGTTAATCCAGTTCGTCATAGGATAAGTGTGTTTGATTCCATTATTTAATTTAAAAATATAATTAGTCGTGACATTATACAAATAAATTTTCAACAAATGTTTTAATTTATTTTAGTTTAAATTTTTTTACACTACTACCTGTCAAGACTTCTTGCGCGCGAAATTAAAAAAAATATATAATAAGTAGTCTATGTGTTCTTCCAGAATGTTCTACATCTATGCCAAATTTTATCGAGATCCGTTGAGCCGTTCTGCAAATATCTTCTAAGAAACATACATCCATCCATTTAAACAATACAGCTTTTATAATATTAGTATAACAATTTCCCGAATTTGGGATTTTTTTGCAATAAACTAGTTAACAGTTACATCACGCCCATTAATGATATTTTAAAAATAGTCTTAGGTTTAAACATTAGATTTATAAGAAACACTCCATCTATCGTGGGTTTAAAAAGTCAAAATCTCCGTATTTTATCTTCGTCAAAGATGGAGACAAAGATGACGCTACCTATGTCTTATTCAGAGATTTTGGTCTCAAAAACCCGCGGCTAAAGTTACATGTCTATGTTTATTAATATCTTCAATAATTTATAGTAAAATTATATCAATTTAGATGTAAACAATTTTAAGTTGACATGAAAAAAAAAATCTTTCTTTTGCATTTCAAGGGCTAAAGATAAAAGAAAATTACAAGAGAAACCAGAAGCGAAAGCTGCACCAAAAACTGTACAACTTTCGAAAGATAACATGGAGTTTTATTCTGAAAGACGATGGCCCAATAACGTGGTACCTTACTACATCAAAAATTCCTTAAAATGTAAGTTACTCTAGCAATTGCCCGAGACTTTGTCAGCGCGGTATTAAAAAATCTAGTAATAAACATAGCCAGGGGATAGTGTAGCTAACTGTGGAAAGATTTTTTAAATTGGTTCAGTGGTTTCAGAGCTTATTTAATGCTAAAAAAAAACAAACAAATATTTCCTCTTCCTAATTTCATAACATCCAAATATTGTAAGCAAAGAAACGTAGAAAATATGTTAAACTACGCTAATTTTATATTTTGATCAGATCAAATAAATTTTGTTGTCATTATTTTAAGATTTAAAACAAAATTCCTACCATATTTAAAAAAAAAATAAGTCAGAAAAATTTTTTATTGTTAAAATTAAAATGTTAATGTTGTTTACATATAATATTGGCGGGAAAAAGTTAATTTGAATGTATTTATAATTTCTAATAGATGGCGCTATTTGGAAATTTTTGGCAGACTTGTTTCTTAAAAATAAATTCAATATTTAAAATTTTCAAATCACAGAAATAAGTAAAATTTTCAATTCCTTATGCTATTTGGATAGAAATAATTTAAAAAAAAAAGAACTTTCGTATTATCCTATTCTCCATAATGTTGAACCTGTTAAGGTTTAAAATAATAAAATAAAAAATAATTTATTTATTCACAGATTACGATCTGGATAAAGTAAGACAACGTTTGAATGAAGTTAATCATATACTAAAAACTGAAACATGTGTACATATAAAAGAAATAAGTGAAAAAGACGTAGGCAAGTATCAAGACTATTTGATACTTGATCAGAGTCCTGATTTTGTGACTGGAAGAGTCGGTGGCAAACAAGTAAGTATTGTTTATCAAATTATTCCTAATAAATTACGACAAAATAAAACATCATCTAACTAAGATTATAAATGCGAATGTTTATATGGATGGATGGATGGATGTTTGGAATTTGGTACAGATGTAGAACATATTCTGAAAGAACACATAGGCTACTTGTAAAGTTTTTTTTTAATGCGCGCGGAAGGTCCGCAGGCGATATCTAGTTTCATAAAACCCAACATTAACAGAGCCATCTATTGTTGTGTTTCGTAAACGTAAATTGAATAGTAGTAATAAATTTAAATTCACAGTTTCAAAACTACAATCATGGATAATTCAATAAAAATTGACTACTTAAAGATCAACTCACTGTCTACATGTATGAAGCAGATCAGTAAAACGACTCGTGACTGAGCTCAATTTGTACATAGTTATGATTTGCGTTTCGAGCAAGTCAGCCAAGTCAGTCTGCTCGTGATTCGGCTCACTTATAGTACATCGCGATGAATCGAGAGCTGCCGCTCAACAGATTGAGTCTATGTGTTCTGACCAGTTGGCTAAGAGCTTAGACACATTTCTACAAAATTTTAAGATCAAGTAACAACATTAAATTCAATAAAACTGGATACTTAAATCGATAAAAGGGTTTCGTTTCTTCGAGAGATATTTATTACAAATTACAAAAAAATGTACACTCGATTGTATAATATAATGTATTTTATGATAATAGGAATTAAATTAAAAAAGTCGTCAATCGAGTTTCATTGTCATAGGTTGTCGACCTTTAATGTAACAACAATTATTGCGTACATTAAAAATACCTATATCAGAAACGTGAGTCATGACCTAAAAACTTAAAGGGATACACTACAGTTAAATTAAAAAAAAAACTCACCAGTCATTGCACTGTTTTATATATTTATCGAACGTTCCATTTCTTATCAGGAACAATAGTTTCTTCGACATATTGTGTCGATTCGTAAATAAAATATGGTTAAATTTAAAAAACACATTTATCTTATGTAATATACACGTATTTACTTTCATAAAGTTATTATTTTTTATGTACTTTTATCTCTTGTTTTAAAAATTAAAACTGTTAATATTTTTCAAAAATTAATTAAGAAACTATTTTGATATTTTAACGCATCATACTTCGGCAGCCATATTGGAATGACGAAAGTAGAATAGATGGCGATGGCGCATAATTTGGTTTGATTTGATTTCAAAGATTTATGGCTTGTTTATTTTAATGTTATAACCTCATAGTTATCATAGTTTAAGAAAATTCCAGATATTCCTCTCTAGAATATCCATTATTAAAATATTTTGTAAATCTCTAGCTATCTTGAGGTGAATGCTAATAACAACCTTATTCCACTGGTTTAAAGTTTGATTTTCTATAACTGTAAGATTGATTTTAAAAACGCATCTCAATTTGAAGACTGAAAATAAATAATTCATAAGTCAATATGATTTTAACTTTAAAATTAGAAGATAAGATTATATGATATCTAGAATTTTCCTAATTCTTATTTTAACCTGTTTTAACATTTTAATTTTTTTTTTTGCTATTAATCTACTTGGTTTTGTGGATTATTGTTCCAATGTTGTTCATTCGAAAGAGGTTAACAGATTAAAACATTTTCGAATTTTATCTCTTATTATTAAATTAATTAAAAAGCGTGAAATGAAATCAATTTGAGACAATGATTTTCTACTTTAATTTCGGATAAATAGACAAGTCCTCGGTAGTATAGTGGTAAGTATCCCCGCCTGTCACGCGGGAGACCGGGGTTCGATTCCCCGCCGGGGAGGCTTTTTGCAAAATTCTGCAACTTTTTATTAAATTCATATGCTTTGCATTAAACAAAATAAAACGTTTTTGTTTTCGTTTCTGACTTTTTTGTTGTATTTTAGAAAAAAAATCCAAAACGTCAACAGGAATTGATTTATTGGCAGATATTTGGATGCGCAAATCCCGTAAGAGACAACTATATTATTGAAACCTGTGAAAGAAGAGGATAGCCTGATAAACATTAAACAGCTGGATGCTGGAATGCTTTGACGTCACAGACTGACGTCGAGAAGTGGTAGTAGGGTGGCCAGATATTACACAAAATTACTATTTCGTAGTTTTCATTTTGGATAGTAAGCTTTTTCGCAAAAAAAGTCCTTATTTTCGTTAGCGGTTAAAAATCTGTTTGTTTATTCCTTGACGGTATGTTTTGTGGTATCTATATAACGGTAAATTTATAAATTACTAGTTAAAGCAATTCTTCACATATTATTATAATAATATATACGATCAAGATTTAGGCGTTGGTTATTTTATTTATTTATAAGTATTTATCTCAATTTTAGTTTGTAATTTCTTTTTAGAAACAAAAAGAAATTAAATATGTAATTGGAAAAGTAGTTAATAAATTTCTCCCGTCTGGCAACCCAATTCTAGAAACTTCGATGAATACCGGTTTCTGATTGGTTATTTTGCGGATTGATCTCGAAAATTCTATCATGCTATTGGTGAAAGTATAAATAAGGGTGAGCGCGGCAAAGCTGCAGTTTTGAACACAATTGTGAAGTGATCAGAGTTAGTGCGTGTGGAAAACGTTTCAAATGGTCGGGATAGGGATAGATTTGGGTACGACCAGTTCGTGTGTGGCGGTATGGAAGAAGGGTACAGTGGAAGTGATTACAAATGAGCAAGGTAACAGAACGACGCCATCTTTCGTCGCGTTTACACCTCGCGAACGTCTCATTGGCGATGCGGCAAAAAATCAGGCGACTTCAAATGCGACAAATACGATTTTTGGCGCGAAACGCTTGATTGGTCGTCGTTATGACGACGTTGCTGTGCAAATGGATTTACGCCATTGGCCATTCGAAGTAATCAACGACAAGGGTAAGCCAAAAATTATTGTTTGTTATAAAAATCAAAGGAAAGCGTTCGCGCCCGAGGAAATAAGTGCTATGCTACTTTTCAGGATGAAGGAGGTGGCTGAATTATATTTGAAAAGGAAGGTCAATGATGTGGTAATAACGGTTCCCGCGTATTTTAACGATAGTCAAAGACAAGCAACTAGAACGGCGGGAGTTATTGCCGGTTTTAATGTTTTAAGGATTGTGAATGAGCCAACTGCAGCGGCATTAGCTTATGGTTTTGATAGAAATATTAAGAGTGAAAAAAACGTGTTAATTTATGATTTAGGCGGTGGCACATTGGATGTTTCCATTTTAACTATATCTCGTGGTCCTGTGTACGAAGTGAAATCGACAGCGGGTAACACACGACTCGGTGGGGAAGATTTCGATAATCGTTTAGCGGCTTACTTCGCTGAAGACTTTAAAAAACGTTACGGAGAAGAGATAATCAGCAATGCAAAAGCTTTTCGTCGACTCAAAGTTGCCGCTGAGAGAGTTAAACGTTTTCTAACTTCCGCCGCCGAAGCAACATTGCAAATTGAGTCTTTGTACAACGATTTAGATTACACGGGTAAGGTTACCAGATCGTTATTCGAAGAGTTATGTTCAGATTTATTTTTAGATACTATAAAATATGTCGAACAAGCTTTAAAGGAAGCAAGAATGAAGAAAAGAGACATAAATGATATTATTCTAGTAGGCGGGAGTACAAGAATACCAAAGATAAGAAGATTGGTGCAAGAATACTTCGATGGAAGAGCAATAAGGTCAACAGTAAACCCAGAAGAGGCGGTGGCTTGTGGTGCTGCGATTCAAGCGGCTATATTATGTGGTGAAAGACATAAGAAGATACAGGATCTCTTACTAGTCGATGTGGTGCCATTGTCACTTGGTGTAGAGACAGCTAGGGGCATGATGTACAAAATAATAGATCGTAACACACCAATCCCTTGTCGTCAGACCAAAGATTTGACTACATTAGAGGATTACCAAAGAAGTATGACCATAGAGGTGTTTGAGGGTGAAAGAGCATTGACCAGAGACAATAATTTACTAGGCGTCTTTGAATTAGACAACATACCGCCAGCTCCAAGAGGTATAGCTATAGTGGATATAACATTCGACATAGACGCCAATGGTATACTATCAGTGTATGCACAAGATCGCAGTACGGGTAATAGAAACGGTTTAGTTGTGACAAATGAACATCGATTGAACCAGCAAGAGATAAATAAGATGGTAGAAGAAGCGGAGGCGTTCAAAGAAGAAGATACAGAGAACAAAAGAAGATTAGAAGTCAGGAATCAACTAGAAGGATATGTTTACAGCGTGAAACAGACTGTGACGGAAAATATTGAAATGTTATCGGTAAAAGAAATTTCAACGTTAACCAAGGAGTGTAAAGAAGCTATAGAATGGTTAGAATTGAACCCCGATTGTTTGAGAGAAGAGTATGAGAGGAAGATGTCAGAGTTACTCACACATTGGTCTCTTATTATGAGAAGATTTAATTGTAATCGACATACAGCGAAGAGACAAAGAAGTGAGAATACAGAAGTGAATGACGCAGCTATCGAAGAAGTGGAGAATAACGAATGATGGGATTTAATTAAATCGAAGTTTCATGATCTCAAGTTTTTAAATAAATAAGGGGACTTTATTAGAAATGTTACATTAAAAAAAAATCGGTAAGTTTATATTACTTCTAAATTTATTGAATTTTCATAAATAGCTTACTTACTGTCTTTGTGTTTAATAAATCATACTCACAGACAAATGCAGTTTGAAGCAATATCTACTTTTTAAAAATTTCTATGCTACAAAAAATAAATTAACCTTTTAGAATTTTACTGGTCGCCCATTGTTTGTAATATGACCGTATTTCATAAACAAAATTCTTTCAATTTGGATATTGTTTTGATTAGAGTAAATATTCAATATGCTTCAGACTGTGTTGTACAAAAGTATTTTTGCTTGATAATTTTTTTTATGTTTTCACGCTTTAACCAATTTGCTACATGTTTTATTTAAATTTTTAGCATCATAGAAAGATCTGAAAATGAAAGAAACCGGATGTCATGAAATGCAGTGTTCAATTGACACGATCCTATTGGCTGAAATTTGCTACATCTGACTTTAGAAACAGCGAGAAGTGTATTTTTTCGAGTTGGACGTCAAAAGCATATACAAAAGGGACATTAAAGATCATGAAAAATTCTAAATTTAAGAAAAAATGTGTATTTCGGAAACGATGTTTTGGCTTATTTAGTAAATTGTGAAAAATTCCGAGTTAATAGTGGATCTAATACTTATTATAATGCATTTGATACTTTTTTATTGTTTCTAATAAACATTTTTGCAAATTATTCGTATGTTGTAAGCTAATTTGTTTTAGAATTAAATGAATGTTGTACTGGTGCGTTGTTTTATTTTTCTCAAATCAAATATGAGACTACAGAAATCAAGAACTAATACAACGCGAACACAATAACATGAGACGTGGAAAGAAGTGCCAATAACCTAAGAGTAGAGGGCACGGACATCCGATCACATGATCGTAGGTTGAAATACCGCTATTCGACTCTTGTGAGACATTACTAGTAAAATCGTAGAGCTCAGTTGAAATGGTTAAAAGAAATATTCGTTGAATTAGCATGAGGTATGAAAGTAGGACCATATTATACTTACAATCTTATTTACAAACCGTTATGTTCTAATATAAATATTTACTGACTTGAAGAACAAACACATAATATAATGAGGTACATACATCTGATTAAGATAGGTTAGGTTGTTTTTTTTTTTTAATATGGCAGAGTATTTTTTGTAGGCTCTAGCGTTTCACTGGTTAAAGAAATAGCAATAGTCGTGGCTATATTTGTGGAATACGTCAATAGGCTATGGTCTAAGATTAAACACTATTCCTAACGATACGTAAACCAGCTTGTCTAACAACTTTATGTCAAGTGATTTTGTTAAAAAATAACGCGCTATTATAAAGTATCTAAAAACTTTACATGATAGCACCCACTTTATAATTGTACGGAAATATTTATAAATTAAAAACAGAACCCTTCATACACACGGCAATGTAAATCTAAGAAAGTAATATGGTGTCCTCGCGTCGCAAGTATCGCTTTGGGCTCCGTACACACAATTTTAAATCGTCGACATAAGGCGTCTACTTGGCATCAATACAGTCATAGCGACTGTATATCGACTGTAAAGATATGAAAATCACGGCGACTTTCACAACGATCTTGACAAACAGGTTGCAAGCGACTTGCTTAGGTTAGGTTAGAAGAAGAAAATATCAACCACGTCTGCGTGTGTACGAAGCTCTGACAATGTATTGCGTATTGCTTAGCGCCTAAAAAAAACCGGGCTTTGAAGATTTACGTTGCCATGGATACGAAGGGTTTAAAACTACACTGCAGTGACACTTATATAGTGTACATCCCTTTTATTCTTTTTAACAAAAACAGAGACAAGTGTCAAATTACAGTAATTTGTATTATGTTTCAAGAACTTCGGTGTATTGGAGCTATTCGAAGGTAAACAGCACAGACAGCATGCTGCTATGGTGGTGATGTCTATGCTTGGGTTCTACTTCGAGCCGGCGCGGCACGACCGGGATAAACACATCAGAGTTCACGTGCGACATATAAGACCAGGTTGGTCCTTCGAGCCAGATTTACCTAAGATTTTCTCCCAAATGAGACTACGGTTTTTGACCTATTTTAAGGGTGAAATATCATAAGATTCGAATTCTTCCCTGATCTTCCCTAAGTGCCGTAAGGGTACATTCTGATGTATTAAATATTCAAGTATTCTAAATTTTCATATAATTTTAAATTTAGCTGTGCAACGCATGAATTTTAAAAACTACCGTCAATAAATAAACTTTGCATCATAGTAATTAACATTAATCAAGTACCAATCAGCATAAAATCTGAGGTTAGTCGATAAACTGAAACTATACTTCCAGATAAGTTGCATCACTTCGAGAAAATGCGAGCCGAAGCCACCCTGCCATTGCCGTACGACTATGAAAGCGCGACACATCCCGCTTGGCAGTTCTGGAGACAAGTTGGCAGGACTGGTATTTCTACTGTAGCCACGTATAAAGATAAGGTATAAAAGCAAAAGATTTGTTAATTGGCACACAAACTGTGGCTGTTGAGAGTGGCTTTGTTGTAGCGGTTTAATTTAGTTTCACTCATACCCACAGGGTCAGATATGTTTGTCGTACTATAATGAAAAGAACTAGATAGTAGATAAGTGTAGTATATAGTGAAGGGAAGAAAAGGGGGTAGATTTAAATAAATATTGATCTTCTCATCTGTACTAATATTTCATAGAGAAAAGATTTGATTGTTTTGATTGAATATGCTCCGAAAGTACTGGAACGATTTGAAAAATTCTTTCAATATTGGGAAGCTACACTATCCCCAGGTCACATAGGCTACATTTATTACTAGATTTTGTTTTAATTCCGCAAGGACGACGTCGCGGGAAACTGCCAGTATGATATCTCTTACTTTTCCGCCCATTTACGTTTCAAGGATTTATTGGAACGAAGTTCCTTATCGCGCGTTGTGAAAGGGGGCTAGACGGAAAAAATTCTTACGAAAAGTTGTCACGACACTTTTTGCTATAGTAAGTATGTTAACGACGAATGAGCGCTACTTCACCATGGCAACGACGTGACAATATATAACGAAAATTCATAGAAATAAAATGTACTTCTTGTGAAGACTTAAGTTTTTTATTCATAGAATAAACATTGGTTCCTTCACTAATTAATAGAAAGGAACTTCGTTCCATCCGGGTGTCCCAACACACCTCTCAAGTTTTTTTTCTATATTTTCTTGCATTTGTAAGAACATGTCAAAATATACTTGAAATTGTTTAGTAAAAGATTTTTTTCTACCTTCCCACAGGATCCTGATGGTACCATAATGAAGTCTTTGGGCCAACATTCGAAGTTACTCTCAGATATAGATATTATAAAAATAAACAGCGTCTATGGTATTGATTGTTTTCGCTAATCTAGAAGAAAAAGAAGACATCATAATAAATCTTGTATGAATTTTTGAAATATGAATAAAAATTATACTTTAGCGTGTTTTATTTTTCGTCATTTTTATTCTAAGAAGTAGGACGGTTAATTAAAAAAAAAACGACTCACTCAATCCCTTAGACTAATACAATAGAACTACACCTTATTTAAAATGACATTTAATAACTTTCGAATAAAAAAATAATTATGAAAATCGTTCAATTGGAAGCGGAGTTACGGATGAACAAAAAAAACGTACGACTTGAGAACAGTCTCCCTTTTGAAGTCGGTTCAAATCACAATTGAACATAATAACCACCCGCGAAAATTGAGCCGCTTATTTTGAAAGTGGCCTAACTCCATTTATCTTCAAATCGAGATATTGAAAGTTTTGCGTTTCAATGAATTTAAAAATATACGTATAAGATACTAAGGAGTCATACTGCTTAAGCGTATCTAAGGATGTTAAATTTAAAGTTCCTGTTAAAATAGTGGCAATTATTAAGTAAATAACGTGCGTTTTTTTATCAAGAATGGAGTTGGGCCACTTTCAAAATTAACAGCCAGATTCATTATAAAATTTGAAGGTTCCCAAGTCCATTCAACATAATTTAAGATGTTTCAAATTGAAAAAAAAAGAATACGGAATTTGTTTTGCATATGTTGAAAACACTTCGGAAACATAATTTATGCGATTCAAAACATTTTTTAATTACAGAACATAGAAAATTACAAACATAAATTTATTACAAAACAATTTATTATTCATCTACATTTTGTGCGTGTGAAAGGGATTTGAAAAAATCATGATGTTCTGGTGGTATGTATCGTAATAGGTCAATCATGTCCTTAAATTTTGCTGTTGTAACTTGCCTAATATTTTTATACAATGGTGCCAATACAATATTTTTGAACCTTTTTGGTCTACCCCGACGTGGTAATAAATTCAGAACTTTAAAATTTTCATTCATGGATGTCATATAAAAAATTTTATATGGTTCATTTCTGACAAAACGCATCTAACATATTCTTAACCAGTTTACTGATTCTCATCAGAATTTTTTACTCTTTTAAAAATTGCGTCTTCTAATAATTTTGTCGATACAAAATCTTCCTGTCTCATTTCATTTAGAATAAAATTATTACCCTTCCGACACTTTTTAATAATCATGTAATATTATTGGGCAACGTATAGTAAATTATTTTTTTAATGCCATTTCTACCACGGCAAAATCTCTATCATTTGGTAAAAACGAATGTCCTGATATTAAAAAATTATGATCTATAATTTCTACATTATTATCCAAAGCTTGGACAATTTTCAACCACATTAAAGCTACTTTAATGTTTCTATTTTGCCCGGTGCACATGTCACTGTCAGCTATGATGTGTTTTTCACTTCTTAATTTTTTAATATGTTTTAAGATGCATGAAACAATAACTTGATGTAACTATAAATGGAGTTGGGCCACTTTCAAACTACACGGCTCAGTTATTCAATTAATTCGGAAAACTTATGTGTAAAAAATGTATCGTATTTTCTCTGAATACAAGCAATCTGAAGTGCTTCACTGATAAATAACATGAAATTGTACATGTATCAATGGTAACCGGCAAAAAATTGAAAAACGGAGTTAGGTCACTTTCAAAATAAACGGCTCAATTATTAATACACTTTCTGTCGTTGGTAGAAAAATTACGAATTAATCTGATTGCAATAAAATTTTACACTTGAATAAAACTGTATTTAAAGTTGAACTGTCATTTATTTACTCTTAGAAAAAAAAAAAGTCAATTGGCCACAGATTCAAAACCGTTACTCGGGGAATCCGATTTGTCTATGACGTCATACACGCAACTCCCATCCGCGTACTGGCGACATTTGAAGAAACACCTCGACGTACGTATCATCAAACTGACAGCTGCAAAAAATATTAATAACTAGACATGGGTAACTCAATTAATATCAATGACTTGCAGATCAGCTCACGGCACACATGTGTGAAGATCAGTGATCAGCTGGCCACTCAGCTCAATTTATACCTATCGACTCAGTTATAGTACATAGCAGTTGAATAACCAAACTAGCATTTGACAGCGATACGACCTGATGATGAGGTCGAAATGTATGCGCTAGTTTCGTTATTGTCTAGTCACTCATGAAGACCACGTCATTTGAATGAAAACACTGATGCCGGCAACTTATTCCATTTTTTCTCATATGCCAATAAAACATTAGCTACCCTTATTACAAAATATCATTAGTTTATCTAACAAATAAAAAAAAATAGCGTAATGACCGTCATGTTTTTTTTTAATTTAGTAATATAAGAGGCTTTGGCGAATTGCGACCATACCGCCTCATAAGCCTTCCAATTAATACACATTACATCTAATCATCTACATTGTTTCTTAAACATATGTCGGTCAACTTAAACATCACCATCCTCGTCAGAAGACGGGTAAGCCATGATAGTGATTATCTGACTGACATTAACCGTCATGTTTGACATTTAATATTTCTATATAGATAATTTAGGCGTTCATGAGATATACGATATAGGCGATTGAGACTAGATAAGGGTAGCAGAGTTCTCTTGCTTAATAATAAAAATCACTAACCTGGTCGTTCCACAGCAACCAAAGAAGTCCTTTCGATAGTATGTTCGTGTTTCCAATGAAAAAACATCTTTTCGATAACCGCAATAACCAAAGCTATCATGAAAATACTGATCCCAAATAATATTGTATAAAGAGCCATTTAAATATATCTAATATGTGATATAAATACATTTTCCAACTTGTAATAAATAAAACTTGAATAAATATAAAAAAGTAATGACATTTTGACATTACCTAAATAAGGTATTTTTTTTTAATTTCGCTCCTTTATTAAAGGCTTTTTTCAATACAGCCAATTTAACATGCATTTTAATTTTCTTATTTTTTTTATACTGTTAAAATTCATTTAATTTTAAAGTTACAAATTATATATTTTTACATGTTAATATAGTTTTTTTAATGCATACTAATAATTGAAATTACAAAACCTAATCAGAACGTCATAAAACCTTTTACCTATTTGAAATTTTGTTGATAAAAAAAGTTGTTTCGTCAAAATCAAAGTTGTGTTTTGCCGCTTTGCCAGCGTAATTCCAGTAATCTGTAATTTTAAAGTTGTTGTGAGATGTTACAATGAAAAATAAAAAGGGAACTATTTCGAGATTGACCCGAAATGAATTTTAATGATTTTGGTAAGAATATTACAACTAATATTTTGTTCTTGCCTTCATTTTCAATTATTAAGATGGTCGTTAAATTAAATTTTTCATTTATTTTAATCATTATCTATGTAATGTTTAAAAATAACTTCTTAGCCAACAAAACAGCGAAACTAATTCGAGTTATATCGCAAAGGTAGGAAACTTAACCAACATTTTCCTAATTTAACATTTTATTTTAGTATTTAGATTATTAATTATGCGTAATGAGCAAAGGCTCTTTTTCGCGTACGTTTACTGCGTTGCCACGCTTCTGTAGCCATTATCTGCTTGACTGATTTTAACGAGTGTCATTCAGTTCGTATTCTTCCCCTCAGTGTTATGGGACATCTGAATTCGCCAAAATAGCGAAGTGATCGCTCCCCATAGACATCCGTATTTGCGGATTGCCTACTTTTACCCGTCAGAAGAAGGGACACACAAAACAAGGATATTTCCCCGATCTTATGCGTCCCTTCTTCCATCAAAGTTATCTTTCCCATGCTTTTCTAATAAGATAAGGATGAAAGGGAAGAGGCTTAAAATTTTGCCTACAACAAGTACTCATCAGGCGAAATATGGCATTACTTCCAATTTACATCTGTCTTCTGTGAGGTCGTGGTATTGCACCGGTCGAGCCGGCCCATTCGTTCAACAGATATCGCTGTAGTCTACAACTGGTTTTTTGTTGTAATTTATTTAATTACAGCGCATCAGGTGACTTTAAAATATCAAGTAGCGATCGCAATAGCTGTTATAAAAAGCAAACCAAATAATATAACAATAGAGCAATATATAAATCGAATAAGAAATAAAATCGATAAAATGGATTTCGATTCGGACATCACTATATGCAGTGATGATTTCAAATTTGGTGATGAAACAGTAATAGATGATGGAATAACGATTAATGTTGATGAACATCTTAATGATTCGCAAACAACAAACGTCAGTGTGAATCTTCTAGAAGGATTGAACATGGATATTAATATAATAGACAACACAGAAGTTGTTACAATTCCAACAAATAATATGGAAGTTAATCAAATTATTAACGAGGTATTTTTTGCAATTTCTTCAAATGCTATCTTTTAGTTAAATAAAACACAGCGATGTGTAGGGTTGCCAGGTCGCCAAACCTACTAGTCGGACAGATCAGCCAGTTTGGCCGGACATTTGGGTAGAAAGGTCGAAGGACATCCTATATTATTTAGGATTTTGTCTCAGTATTAATAGGTACACTCTCGTTTGGGAAATGTAAAAAGCCTAACAAAAGCCGAAAAACCGTTTATTTTGGCCGGACACGCGATCAAAAAGCCTGCCTATGTCCGGCTTTATCCGGACGCCTGGCAACGCTAGCGATGTGTGCATTTAACGTTTTCAAAGTATTTTGGCGGCTCAAGGTCATGTGCCCTCCCCCCGCATCTCGCTACATACACATTAGCTTAGGCTTGCTGAGTGAAAGCAAATACCTACTGCTTGCTATCGCTCGGTGTCGCTGACGCCAACATTTGCGTGCAACGCCAACGTGTATAGGGCTCATTTGGCGTAGCTTGTCACAACTCGTCGTCGCACGCGCGCTCCGCCTTTTTGGAAATTCATAACTTGTCTACATTAGCCACTTGCATTGATTTGCTCAACATATACCTGTCTCCCCTCGACAAACCTCGGCCAATATATACCCGCAATAAAATGATGACTCACGTGAAGAGCCGCAGATATCTGAAAACTAATATACGAAATTGTATGCGCTTTTTACATGTCTTTCGTATCTATTCAATTATCTTGACCTCACCTTGTTACCATTGCTCTTAAATCTCATAGTTTTAATATTTTTGTACTTAAGCCCTCTACACACATAAAGTTATTACAGAATTCCGTTAAAACTGAAGATGTGTAGTGGGCGTTATAAACGAGTATAGAGTTGCCTAATATTAAGTGACCGGCTGTTACATTCACAATACCTGTGAAAGTGTAAATCGTTTGTTAAGGTTAGTTTCCACTGTAATAAATGTTAAACAGTGTTGACGTTGATTATCTCAGTAAGAAAGTCTGTTTATTACAAGTGGTTATCATAATTAAGATGCAAGAGTGTTGCCAATCGATAATCAAAGGGGAGGGTTTCTAAAATCTTTTTTTTTTTTTTAATTCCAAAGAGAATGCTTTGAGTTATGCAGGATTGTAGATTTAGATTATGTATTTTAAATTATATTTTACAGATTAACATTGAAGAAGAAAATACACAAACAACTTTTTGTGAAGACATACAAAGTCAAAAAATATTAGACGAAGATCAATTAATTTTATTAAGTTTAAATGAACATAACACTAATAAATTAGACAACGAACATATCAATAGAAATAACCGTTACAAAGGTGTTGGGAAAGAAAATATTTTAAACGATATTCATAATGTCCAAAGCTTACAATTTGATTCTGAACAAACTGAACTTTATAATTATAATAACGATCAAATTAACAGAAACACTAACAAAGATAATACACAATATATATCTTTACCTTCGCAAGTAAAATTAAATAATTCAAATAAATTAACAATAGAAAATAACACACAAATGATATTTGATTCACAAAAAACGGAATTATATAGTTTTCAAGAATTTATAAATGCACCAAAACATGATTTTACTAAAAAAGATAAATTAAAAAACACTTTTATTTCACAACAAGATAATACGAAAAATAAAAATGAATTTAAAGATTATAAAACAACCAATATTACAGATAAACAAATAATATTCGATACACAACAAAGCCAACCAAATAGTACTCAAGATTTCACAGAAAACTTTACATATATAAGTCAGAGCCAAAGTCAATTTATAGAAGTAGAAAAAAATCAATTATATAAAATGAAAGACTATACAAATACGAAACAAACACTATTAAATAATACAGAAAAAAACGATACAAATATAACACCAATTAATGAAAATGTGGGTATAAATAAAATAATCCAAAATGGAGATAATAATAAATTTTATATACAATCAAATAATCAAATATTAGATAGACAAAACGATGAAATTATCACATTTAAAGATATTGAAATAAATAAAGTTAATAATAAAAGTGATCTAGATAAAATAAATAGTCTAATTCAAGAACAAAATGACGATGAAATGTACGAAATTGATTTCACAGATAATATAGATCAAAATTCTCAATTCGAAATAGTACCGTTTAAAGTCATAGAGGAATTGAATAGATTAAAAATATATTTAGAGAGAAAAAATAAAGAAACTGATGGATCTTGGTCAGATTCTGGATATAAAAGTGATTCACAAAGCAGAAGTTCATTTAAATCTCGTAAGTTTATTGTGGACTAGTTACATCTCTTTCCATCCGACTATAATATCTTCCTTCTCTTTCGTGTAACGAAATGTGGAAGAATTTGGTCTTTAATTAGATCAGTCTCTCTTTTCCTCTCCACATTATTGGAACAAAGTTCCTTATCTCGCGTTGTGAAAGGGGGCTAGACGGAAAAAATTCTTACGAAAAGTTGTCACGACACTTTTTGCTATAGTAAGTATGTTAACGACGAATGAGCGCTACTTCACCATGGCAACGACGTGACAATATATAACGAAAATTCATAGAAATAAAATGTACTTCTTGTGAAGACTTAAGTTTTTTATTCATAGAATAAACATTGGTTCCTTCACTAATTAATAGAAAGGAACTTCGTTCCATCCATCGTCCCTTGACACCTCTCAAGTTTTTTTTTTTATATCTTTTGTCTCTCTCATGTAACGAAATTTGTTTAAACTTGCCTTATTTAATGCATAAGACAATATGTCTAAATACATGTTTTGAGGCAGTAGAAACTCATAGTTATAAATTTATAGATCAACAAACCCAAGATACTTTGGTGAACCATTCAGCAAGAAGTCTACTAGAATTTATTTTGAACAGTCCTTTAATTTTGGCTACAAAAGACATTGTCATTGACATGTCTTGGGTAAGTAAATAAATGCGAATGTTTGGATGGATGGATGGATGTTTATTTGAAGGTATCTACAAAACGACTTAACAGATCTAGATGAAATTTGGCACAGATGTAGAACATAGTCTGGAAGAACACCTATGTTAATTATTAAGTTTTTTTTTTTAATTTTACGCACGGAGTCGGGGGTTACAGTTTGTCATAAATATTAGTGATCAACTCATTTAACAACTCATTTCATTTCAATTCATTTAACAGTAAGGATTTTATTGCAACCAGTGCCTTAAAAGAGATTTCTACGGCGCCCCCCCCCCCTTTTTACAATGCCTTTAGGGAGGTTACATAAGATTTTATAATTCGCAGACATGTGGCGCCCCTTTCTATGTAACGTCGTTAACTAACCAAACTGTCCCCTTAGACATTGATAGACGTCAGCAACATCAGTTGCAGGAATTGTCCTCAGTCAGTGAAATACCACGACCTTACAGAAAAGACCTTAAGTTGAAGTAATTCTACGTACAGTCTGATGAGTGAGTGCTGCAGGACTCATTTTAGTCCTCTTTCCCTTCCCACACTTTTCTTATAAGGAAAGGATGGGAAGGGGAGGTTGATTTGATGGAGGAGATGCATAAGGTTAAATATTCTCTTTTTGTGCGTCTCCTCCTTCGTAGATTGAGGGTAGGCAACGCATCTGTAATTAAGAATGTCAATGGGCAGCGGTCGCTTCGCCATTTCGGCGAATTCATGTGGCCTTGCTCGTTATTGGCGTATTAGTTATTAAGAAACTTATAAACTTTAAGGTTATTTTGATTTATCTTATAAATTAACATTTATTTTAACAGGTATTAGGTCGTTTAATAGATAAATTGTATGTTGAAGAGAAATACTTTTTATTTTTAGAAGAAGTTCTATCTTCAATTGATAATTTACTTAAAGATATTTACGAAACAGAATCATATGATGAAGATGTAAGTTTAAATTGATTTTTTTTTACACCAATAAATCTGCCTTTAATCTATGACACATCTAATCTTCTATATCTATCTATATATATAAAAGAAAGTTGTGTTAGTTACACCATTTATAACTCAAGAACGGCTGAATCGATTTGACTGAAAATTGGTGGGCATGTAGCTTAGAACCAGGAATAGGACATAGGATAATTTTTACCCCGTTTTCTTTTTCTTTTTTTTTATTCCGCGCGGACGGAGTCGCGGGTAAAAGCTAGTATGAATATAAATGACACCTCACTAGTCAAAATGGGTCCAGTTAAGGTTCCAGGTAACAATGGTATTTTCTTTTATATATATAGATTTTGTTTTCATATGGTCTTATTTTTAATTTGAACTATAAACAAAATTTCAGTTACTCAAAAAAGACAGCAACATCAATCGCCTTTTCCTCTTGAATAGATCGAGTCATATAATAAAATATACAATCGAAAAAATAACAAATATATTAGAAAAATATCTAATTCAAATAACAAATGATTTAATAGAAATATCTAATACAAATTTAACGGAGAACTTGTCTTATATACTTCATATATTGGAATGTCTTTTAAAAAGACATACAATAATTAAAAATAAAAACACGCAAATATTGAACACTCAAAGTACTCAAGAAGAAAAGTATTTAAGGAAAAGTTCTATAAGTGATATTTGGAGAAAGAAATGGAATCCAAATTGTACAACGGTCACAAACGATACTTCTGTTGATGCAAAGAGTATAGAAATTAAATGCATGGAGGTTTTAAATAAAATAATAGTACAATCTATGGATGGATATAGCTTAATATCATTTGCAGCACTACAATGTTTTAATTTGTTACAATCTTGATTATTAAATTAGTTAGATTTATACTTGTCTTTTTTTATTTCATATACCAAAATTATACATTATCCCTGAGTTATATCTTAGTAGCCTATGTGGTCTTCTAGACTATGTTCTACATCTGTATCAAATTTCATCAAGATCTGTTGAGACGTTCCGGAGATACCTTCAAACAAACATCTATCTAAACATTTGCATTTATAATATTAAAGTAAGATTAATATATTAAATCTGATTCTTTGGATGGACAGATGGATTTTTGTTTGAAGATATCATTATAAGAGTTCAATGAATCGTGATGAAATTTGTCAAAGATGTAGAACATAGTCTGGAAGAACACAGAGGCAGCTTAATAAGTTTTTGTTTGGACCAAGTGGCGGGTAAAAGCTAGGTGTCTTCTTACTAATATTATAAATGCAAATGTTTGTATGTATGGATGTTTGTTTGTTAAGATACAAAGTAATGTAACGATACTATACTTATTATAAAATATTATAAATGCTAAAGTGGATGTTTCGAAGGATGTTTTTAGAAGGTATCTTCGGAAAGTCTGCATGGATCTGGATGAAATTTGGCAGAGGTGAAGATCTTATTTGGAAGAATGCATAGACCACTAATTAAGTTTTTTTAATCCCGCGTAAAATAGTTAGTTTACAAAAAAAACAAAGAAACATCATCACAGTCGTCGTTTGTTTTGTTTACGTTTCGATTTTGTTTTGACAGTTAAAGATCATAGAGTATGAAACGTATAGTTGCCACTTCAATGGAAAAGAGTTGTCACCGAAGATATGCTCTAATAAGAATAGCTATTATTTATAAATAGTAGGAAATTATCTCAGCGGTATTTGATCATTAAATAATTTTATAATTAAAAATCACATTTGATTGGAGAAATCCACAAGGTACGAAGCTGACAGCACATTGCACATTAGCAGGAAAATAAATCTCTTCAAACAATAAGGTAGTCAAACAAAACTGCTTAATTATTTAAAACGTTAAATTGCTATTTATTAATCATGATTAATTTTCGCTTAATTAAAAAAATCCCATTTAAGGTTGAAATACTTGAGTTTTTCGTTTACTTTACTGTACCCTTTATTGGAACTACCTTCTAAAAATAAATAATTACCCGAATTTCACAAAGTTTAATATAAATTAAAATAGGAACCACCCTTAAGATCTGGTAAACATATAAAACATTATATTATGTTACTGAATTAAAATGAAAACTTTGGCAGTAAAATGTTTTGTGGCATTACCCACTTTTAACTTACTCTTTGGTCAATTCGACAATGCTTGAATACCGTCGCCGTCATTTTTATTTTACCTGACCTTCCCGACCTTCCGTTCAATCGTACTTGATACTACCCGACAAGAATGCTGAATGTGTTATAAAATAACGAAGGGTTTCTAAAAATGCACGAAAAACAACACATGTAGTTAAAAAACTATGCCAAAAAGCTATTAATATGGAAAAAGCCTAAGTTTTACAGGCACATTTATTGTTCATTGTCTACCCACGCCATTATTTCGCATACGTGATGTGAAGTGTTTTATTTAATTATATTGGACTATAAAAAACGATATTATGAATTTATTCACCTAAAAAGAAGCATTTATTAGTTTATTACTGAAATAGAAGTGCATAGGTTTAGAAAAAGGAAGTATCGACCACGTCAGGTACCGCCATATTTTTTTTAATAATAGTTTTTATTAGATGCACAACTTAATGGAGCATAAATAAATATACATAAAGTAAGATTTGAACATTAATAAAGTTTTTGCAATCCTTGAACTAATGTATTTTTGTGGGTAGTTAAAATTTTTCATAAAATGATGGTACTCAAAAATAATTTTATTACGTCTACACGTTAAGTATCGCCACTTAAACATTATATATAAAAGGAATTTAACATAAACCAAAATTATAATTACATTTTTAATTAATCAAACCCTTGTGTTAGGTTATGATGCAATAGAAAGGGAAGTCATTGGCTCCTTTAATACAAGTGAACCTAGTTAAGGAGCCAATGCGATACTGATGCTGTAATAATTTAAGTATGCATTAAAGAATCATATATAGCTATTTTAATACTTAAAATATGAAATTTAATTCAGAGTTTACAAGTAAAATTAAAAAAGAATTAGTTGATTTATTAGTTTTTGAATTTTTTTATAATACCCACAATATATTGTTATGATGCATTTACAATTCCTCAAACTGATTAAAAGTGAATTTAAAAGGTGTATATTAATATAATAATAAATGTTAATTCCAAAATTATTTTCTTCTAATATAATTTAAAGTGGTTAATGCCTACATAATTCTAAACTAAAAAAAATAGTTTACAACCTAGCATATCCCAGCTTTAGGGTAGACAGAAAATATTTTAACCCAGGTTATTGTGCATTAAACTGCAGCCATAACTTATCTGAGGAGGGTAGTTCTAGTTAGATAAAACATCTGAAAAAAACTTACTGTGGATATCACAATCAATCCACTGGTTGAGTTACGCATTGAAGATAAAATAGATTTTATGTACAAGATTTATGAATTAATTTAATAGATTCAGCGATATGGCAAAATTTTAGTAACTAAATGACCACTAAGAGCGTTGGTTGCTCTGGGGTTCAGCACATGACTTGCAATTTGCAGGTCCATGGTTCGAATCCTGCCATGTACAAAGTGTTTTTCGAGTTTCGATTTACATATGTACATTTATCCGACATTCTTATGGTGAAGGAAAACATCGTGATGCTGCACATGTCTGAGAAGAAATTCAAAGATATGTGTGAAATCAACCCGCACTTGGCCAGCGTGGTTGACTATGACCTAGCCTAAGTTAGGGTTGGCTCAGAGCCCCTCGTTGGGGATGTGTAGTGAGCTGATGATGAAATGACCACTAGTTAATATTACCACATAAAAAAATCTAACTACCCTCTTTCTCAATTGTCTATGATGTTCTTGATGTTGGTTTTTTTAATTAATTTTTTTATGAATATTTTCAGGTGTGTAAAATGAGAGAATAAAGACCAACAAAATGGAAGACACTGCACAGATTGCGTTCAATGTAAATGTCAAAGTTGAAGAGATAGAAGATGAAATAAATATACAAGAAACAAATTTAACTAATAAAGACAATGTTAGCACAAGACCGACAAATAAAAAGTCTATCTACACTCAAGTTATTAGTATTGCTGATTCGGAAGATGAGAATGTAACAAGTGAGAATTCTAATTCAGCTTCAGATGTGTCAAGATGTAACCAGGAGGACAATTCAAGTGAAATTCCAGCTTCAAGCAGCGGAATTTACTATGAATCTAGTCATTCTTCCGATTTAGGTATTTATAGTTTATTGTTTATTAGCTGCTACTAAGTATTTGTTGCAATATTACATTAAAGTGTTTTACAATAGGTTCTGTTAAAAAGGCAAACGAGCAAACGGACACCTGTATTCCCAGTAAATAGCGAGTTGCCCATAGATATCCTCAAATGCAAATGTGTTGCCTACCTTTAATCAACGGAGGAGAGGATGCACAGAAAGAGGATATTTCCTCTTACTGAGTCCCCTCTTCCGCCAAATCCACTTCCTCGTTCCATTGTTTCCCCCCTTTTCTTATTAGCTTCTTTAGAAGACTCATATTGGACCTCTGGAACCACACTCATTAGGCGAAACGTGGAATTACTTTGATAGATGCCCATTTATGCACTCAACAAATATTGTTGTTGCGGGATCTACCACTGTTTGTGCCAATCATTGGTGGTTTAGTGGTTTTTCTACACAAATCAAAGGATGTTTGCTAAACATGGGGATGCCTGTTAATGTTGAGTGTTTGGTACATTGTTTGATGATAGTGGCTGTTTGTAGCAAACACCAAGAGTCTGGGGCTGTCATTAAGGTTCCATTAAATTTCCAAAATGGAGTAATTTTATATTTTTTTTAGAAATAAACTTGTCTCTTTCTTTGGAAAATTCTACCAAAGTTTCATCAAAATCTAACCAATGGTTTAGTAATATATATCGCCTCTTTACAAGAACAACCTGATATTTTTAAACCACAACTTTAGAGGAAAGCCATTTTTAACATTTAAGTTAATGTTGATAAATTCTAAAATATTGATAATTTTACCGTCGGAAAACAATAAAATTGTTGCGGTAATTAATGTGTAAAATTAATTTATCAACGCTTAAATGTTTGAAATAGCTCTCCTGTAAAGTTGTGGTTTTAAAAATATCACGTTGTTCTTGTAAAGAGGCGATATAAAAACATTAATTTTCATTAATTTCATATATGTACTTGATAATTAACATATACTGTTTCAGGGAATGATAAAAGATACTATATAATTCATAAAAAAATGTTATACACTTTAACAAGAGACACGATATTAAAAGGTATCGAAGAACAATCTAAAACATTGACAATTAAATCTGATTTCCTTCTAAATAAAATTATCAGAAATTACCATCAAGAATATAATAATACAACAAGAACAATACACGATAATTTACTCGATAAAGCCATAGAATTATGGAAAAATTGGTATGAATGTAATCCAAAATTAAGAAATACACCAGTTTTATATAAATGTTATGTATGTAATACCGGATGGTGGAGATTAGATCCATTTAGAAACCATATCATCGTACATAAACATCCAAATTTATTAATTTCACTCGAAGAAGTTGGTCAAGAAGCGAACATAATAGCTAGTATTGGTTATCCGAAGAAAACTAAATTAGTTACAGTGAATTCTAGTTGTTGGAAATGTAATAAACCTTTAAAAAATCATGCATTAACAAAATTATCTGCGGAGAAATTTACATGTGAATTATGTCAAATGAAGTTATATTCATCTGTCGGGTTAACATATAAAAATGAAAATATTAAACTTGTATGTACTATATGTTCTGTATACTGTTCTAGTGAAGAGATACTGTACAGACATATGGTTTTATATCATACACCGAAATCAGATGAACCAGCGGTAACAAATACAAAAATATGCAATCTATGCGAAGAGAAATTCTATGTTGCGTCATACCATGATTGTCCGAAGAGATCTAAATTATATAAATGTTATTATTGTTGGAATAAATATACATCAAAGACGTTCCTAAATTTACATATGTCAATGAATAAAGGTTATAGTACATGTCCTGATTGTTCGAAGAAATTTAAACAATGCTATTTGATTGAACATTTATTACACCATTCTAGGAATTATGAAATAGTACAATATTGTTTAAAATGTAAAAATAATGTACTTTATACGAATAATGACTCTTTTCATAACCATATGATAAATCATGGTAATTCAGCACAAAGACGACGTTACACAATTAAGGTATGTCTAATATATAAAATTCTCGTGTCACAGTTTTCGTTCCCGTACTCCTCCGAAACGGCTTCACCGATTCTCATGAAATTTTGTGAGCATATTCAGTAGGTCTGAGAATCGGACAACATCTATTTTTCATAATCCCGGACAGAGCGCGGACGGAGTCGCGTGCGACAGCTAGTTATTTTATAATGTTGTGTCTAAATCTAGCTTTTGTCTGTAAATTCATCTGCTCACTGTAAAAAAAATTATTAAAAATATCTCATATTTTACTTAGGATTATGTTCTATATCTGTGTGAAATTTCTATGTATTGAATGTATTTATAATTAGCTGAATTTAAAAAAAAACTTAGTAGTCTATGTGTTCTTCTAAACTATGATCTAGTTAGTTTTAAAGTCTCGATTTCGGTAACTCCACTGCTGGTGTATTTTACGTGTGACCAGGATCTGGATTCACTCCAGCCAACCCAACACTCCAAATAATCCCAGCAACCCATTGATGCTGTCGGTGATCTTTAGGAGTGTTCTCGGTGAACATCACTCTAAAATGTTTTACCCTGTATTCATACACTTCAGACTTCACTTCATAACATTCAGGGATACTGTTTCTTCGTCACCCATGCACACTGCATACTGGCTGTCCGTAATACCTGTATTAAACAACTGTTTATTCAAATTGCCACGTCTAATAATGGCAGCCATAACTATACGTAGTTGTGCGTTTTAAGTGAAGCAACCTCCTAGTTATCCTCCGGTTAATCTTTGGCAGGTCTTCCTTTGATTGCCTGTGTGTTTTGATCTTGTCCCCTAGGACTCAACAACTCCTAAGTTGCAGTGATTATGTTCTATATATATGCCAAATTTCATCAAGATCCGTTCAGCCATTCCGGAGATACATTCTAGATAGATTAAGAATTAATATTAATAAATAAATTTTTATTATTTCTTTTAGTTTTAATTTAATTTTTATTTATTTCAGATGATGTTACCTTTGAAGTGTGTAAAGGGTGTGATAGTTGAGAGTGGAATACCTCTACAAATAAATAGTAAGTTTTTATAAAACACATATTTAATGATAATAATAATAATGAAGCCATTTTTTTTCATACAGATAAACATAAAATAAAAATAAAATGTACAAAATAACTTACTTCTAAATAGAAAGAAATTCATTTTTTGAAATAAAAAAAAAATTACAATTACTTAAAAAAAAAAATGATATAATTTAAAAAATTTAATTATAGCAAACCGAGCGAGAAACCTTCATAAGCGAGAAAAATATCGCGATTTTAGACTCTCGCTTATCAAGGTTAGACTGTATTGTATAAAGTAATGCTAAATTGTGCTAAATTATCTCTAAGTAAGTCTATATTGTTTAAAAAAAATTACAATGTCTCAGTAGAGTAATATTTCAGGATTATGTTTTTTTTGTATGATAGATTCTTTCTCTGAGTGTTAAAAATAATTTAAGTAAAGACTTTTTTATTTATTTATAAGGCCACTAGTATAATAGTGCTAAAGTTCAGTTTCCTTATATAGAATCTTAGTAATATTATAAATGCGAATGTTGGGATGGATGGATGTATTGTTTGAAAGTATCTCTAGAACAGTTCAACAGATCTTGATGAAAATTGTCACAGATGTAGAATATATTCTGGAAGAACACAAAGGTTACAAATTAAGTTTTTTTTTAATTCTGCGCCAACAGAGTCGCGGGCAACACAATACTAATCTTACTTCTTACTAATATTATAAATGCGAATGTTTAGATGGATGGATGGATGGAAAAGTGTTTGTTTGAAAGTATCTCTAGAATGGTTCAATGTATCTTGATAAAATTTGTCACAAATTTAGAATTACGTTTTTTTTTTTACTTCCGTGCTGACAGAGTCGCTTGCAACAGCTAGTATATAATATATTATAATCAATTTATATTTATATATTTCAGAAAAACTTCTATACAAATATCTCGCTGATATAGATTATATGAATTACACACCACTTGAAATAATTTCTAAAGTTAAAGGAAATAATACAATAATTAATAATTCTGAACGAAATGATATAACTGAAACATCAACAGAAAATACATTAAAACAAATATCAAATGTAGAGAATAAACAAAGTGAGAACCATGAGGAAAATGATGTAACCAAAGAAATAACAGAAAATACTATCAAAGAAATATCAACTGTAGCTAATACAGAGATGGATGACGATATCGAGTCGGATTATGAATCTGACAATTACGCATTTCAAATACAATTAGATGCAGAAATACAAAGAGATATAGAAATAGAAGAACAGATATCAAAAGTATTTAAAGCATCAAAATGTTATAAGAAATTTCTTGATAAAGAAGCCAATGATCCAATAGAAGATATAT